>NC_079896.1:10323764-10483210 GCF_024868665.1 Triplophysa rosa | reverse complement strand
GCGACACTGGCTTCAGCGCTTGAGATGGAAGCACGGGCCTCTGCGGAGGCGATCGCTGCGGCGACACTGGCTTCAGCGCTTGAGATGGAAGCACGGGCCTCTGCGGAGGCGATCGCTGCGGCGACACTGGCTTCAGCGCTTGAGATGGAAGCACGGGCCTCTGCGGAGGCGATCGCTGCGGCGACACTGGCTTCAGCGCTTGAGATGGAAGCACGGGCCTCTGCGGAGGCGATCGCTGCGGCGACACTGGCTTCAGCGCTTGAGATGGAAGCACGGGCCTCTGCGGAGGCGATCGCTGCGGCGACACTGGCTTCAGCGCTTGAGATGGAAGCACGGGCCTCTGCGGAGGCGATCGCTGCGGCGACACTGGCTTCAGCGCTTGAGATGGAAGCACGGGCCTCTGCGGAGGCGATCGCTGCGGCGACACTGGCTTCAGCGCTTGAGATGGAAGCACGGGCCTCTGCGGAGGCGATCGCTGCGGCGACACTGGCTTCAGCGCTTGAGATGGAAGCACGGGCCTCTGCGGAGGCGATCGCTGCGGCGACACTGGCTTCAGCGCTTGAGATGGAAGCACGGGCCTCTGCGGAGGCGATCGCTGCGGCGACACTGGCTTCAGCGCTTGAGATGGAAGCACGGGCCTCTGCGGAGGCGATCGCTGCGGCGACACTGGCTTCAGCGCTTGAGATGGAAGCACGGGCCTCTGCGGAGGCGATCGCTGCGGCGACACTGGCTTCAGCGCTTGAGATGGAAGCACGGGCCTCTGCGGAGGCGATCGCTGCGGCGACACTGGCTTCAGCGCTTGAGATGGAAGCACGGGCCTCTGCGGAGGCGATCGCTGCGGCGACACTGGCTTCAGCGCTTGAGATGGAAGCACGGGCCTCTGCGGAGGCGATCGCTGCGGCGACACTGGCTTCAGCGCTTGAGATGGAAGCACGGGCCTCTGCGGAGGCGATCGCTGCGGCGACACTGGCTTCAGCGCTTGAGATGGAAGCACGGGCCTCTGCGGAGGCGATCGCTGCGGCGACACTGGCTTCTGCTCTTAGATGGAAGCTCGGGCTTCTTGGATGCTTCTTGTCGCAGAGCTTGCTTTCATGCTTGAAATGGAAAAGCTGGCCTCGGATAAGGCAATGTTGGCTTCTATGCTCGAAATGGAAGTGCTGGTCTCTGCCCAGGTATTCGCTGCGGCAATGCTGGCTTCCCACGCTTGGGATGGAATTGCTGACCTCTGCTGTGGCGGTCGCTGCGGCTATGCTAGCTTCCACGCTTGGGATGGAAGTGCTGGCCTCTGCCGAGACAGTTGCTTGCCGTGATGCTGGTGTCTACGCTTGAGATGGAAGTGCTGACCTCTGCTGAGGCAGTCGCTGCGGCTATGCTGGTTTCTACATTGAGAAGAAGTGCTGGCCTCTGCTGATGTGGCTTTGAAGATGCTTATTGCTGTTGTTGTGATGAAAGCGCAGGCCTCTGCCGAGGCGGTTGCTGCTGCGTTGTTGGCTTCTGCGCTTGAGTTGGAAGCACTGGCCTCTGCGGAGGCAGTCGCTGCGGCGATACTGGCTTCTGCGCTTAAGTTGGAAGCACGGGCCTCTGCGGCGATGTTGGCTTCTGTATTCGAGATGGAAAGCCGGGCCTCTGCGGCGATACTGGCTTCGCCGCTTGAGAGGGAAGCACAGGCCCGGCTAGGAGGGTCTGATAAGGTTGAATCGGTGACTGAAGGTTGAAAATATAGACGAAATGGCCTCTCCTGGTTTGGTCAGTCTTGCTTTGCTTGATGGAGTATGACATTGTCTCTGGATCGAGTGGAGATTTCCGAGGATCTTAGAAAACCGAAGAATGCCTGGATTAACATGGCGTCGAGTGCGCGGGCGACGTACCTGGAGTGGTATCCTTTGCGGAGGGTAGAGGTGCATTTGGTTAGTATTTCCGAGGTTATGGGTTGCCTGGCATCTGGACGGGTGGGCTGGGTTCTCTGGATGCTCTTGATGATCATAGATGTTTGTGAGCTTGCTGTGGCTGGTGATTGAGAGTTGAATATGAGTTTATGGAAGAATGGACTCCGCTCAGGTATCCTTAATTGAGCTGGCCTGAAGGTTTATTGAAATGTTGAGGAAGGAGATGAATGAGGTGATGGTGATGAGAGAATCGGGAAAGGGGATGTTGTACCCCTGGTGAAAAGACCTGAAACTTTTACATGCGGTGAGATATGCTTGGAGGGTCCTAGAGGGGATGGCCTGAATGATGGAACTGGGAGCTGAGAGAGGCATCGAGGAGGGTTTTCAGGGGGAGGTTTATTGGAAGATCAGCTCTGATAGGGAGGAACCAGTTCGGGCGCCAGCAGCTTGAACTTCTGCCAGAATCTGTGATCTGATGGTTCCTGAGACGGGAGGCGGTTCCATGCCAGTGCGTTGGCTGGCATGGGCATCGCTGATGCTGTGGCCAAAAAGAATTGCGGACGGGCCTGTGGAAAAGAGAGAAGGGAGGGAATGGCAGCCGCTTGAGCGGCTAGCGGAGGCATGCTCGCGCTAGCAGCGGCTTCTTAAGTGGCTGTGTAAGGTCCGGGGACCGGCGCCTGAGTCGCTAGCGGAGGCAGCCTCACGCTAGTGGTCAAGAGCCTGGGGCGGGGAAGGGGTATGAGTGAGCCGTGGCTCCGGGTGGTAGCAAGCTAACGTAGCTTGGGTGGCTAGCAGTGACAGCTACTGATGGGGCGTTGGCAGGAGCCGTGCGCTGCAATGCGGCTGGAGGGATGAGCTGCTGGAATCTCTCGACTGGGTGGTCCATGGTGTCCTAGGAATCCGTGGTGCTACCCATGCTGGCTGGTGGCTTGCTTGCGCTGCTGAGGTGGCTTGAGGTGGCCTGCTGCTGCGACCTGACGATCGTAGGCTCTTTCTCGTGAGCAGGGGTTTAAACTGGACATGTTGTGGTCGAATGTCGTCTTGTGTAGCCGGAATATGATACTGAAAAGTCTGGGGATTGTTCGCTTCTGGCTGGGGACTGCCAGAGAGCCCATATGACTTGCAGGTATGCGACGATGTTTAGTTTCGTATGGCGAGTTTGTGAGCGTATAAATGTCTCTGACACCTCAGTGAACGCACAAGGTCTGTTTGCAAAGGTTAAAACAATAGTTGCAAGTTTACATAGATAGTGATAAAGTCTTGTGTAGGTGATACCTGTGCTTGAAGAAGGAGTTATTCCAGTGTGTGCATGATGCTTAGCTTTATGTGCGAGCAGGGAGACGCTGAGAGTGAGCAAGTTACCGTATGATACGGAAAAATTTTTTAGTTAACCAACAATCCCTTTAGGAAGTGCCGATTATGTTACTAATCTCTGGAATTTTACGTTGTTTAACTGTCGTTCGTTGAACAGCACGGGCGCTGAGGAGGTGCACCCGTGCTGGCCATCGATATACCATTCTTGAGTGCAACAGTGGCAACGGCATGACAGTGGGAAAGCAAAATGTAATTTAAAGTAAAAAGATTGTACTCACCCAGCTTCTTGCGCAACAGCGAGTTCGGCGGTTCAAACACTAGTAAACTCAGTTTTTACATCGTACATTGTGAGGTAACTGAAATGAGTCATAGAATTTGGGGTTGATTACAGTGACTGCATGGAACGACAGAATGAATTGTTTCACCCAAGATGATTGTTTCTCTTTGCAGAAGATGGGTGTACAGCCATTGAAACGTTAACATGTTGGCATTAGCGTATCGTTATTGGATTGGGTCGAAATACGGTGATCTTGCGAGCCTGACTGGCATATGTTTAACTGGTGCCGGCGTCTGAACACTCGTGTCCCATTAGCAGTGAGCTAGCAGCGAGCCAGCGTTAGCAGCGAGCCGGCGTTTAGCAACGAGCTAGCATACTGGCAGCAATTGCATCTGGGAACGAACGAGGTGACGTGCGCGACGTAAACCAGCGGGGATACGGAATCACTTCCCGAAACTGCGAGGAAGAGGTAAGTGGAAATGTTGCTTACGGATCGAGCCTGCTGCTCGGCTGCAGCGCTTTTAAAATCCGTAGGATCCCTTGAATACCTTACGTCCTTCCTGAGTTAATGAAATCCTTTTAGAGTTTGGTTTTCGTTTGGTAATATTTATCGAAAAGCAAAGAAACCGTGTGTTGCAAACAAGCTGCTGTTTTGCGTGTGCGTCTATGAGCAACGCTGTTGTGAAACGTCCGAGACATGATTACTACTTGTAAAGATCCTCGGACATAGCATCGAACGGAACTTATCGATGCTGATCTGAAGAGATGAAGCAGGTAAGATGGTTTCCCTATTTATAAGAGTGCTTGCTTGAGTTGATAGGGTAGACGCAGTGATTGCTGATGGTAGACCAGCCGGGCTGATTAAATGCTCCATCTCCTCCCGAACTTTGTTAATTAAACATCATTTGGAATTTGGAAGAAATGTTGTCGCTAGTTCGCAGAATTTAAAAGGGTAACACGCGCACACACACAAACCCATCTATCAATGCAACTAAGGATTATATTAGGGATGCACCGATACCATTTATTAAAGACCGAGTACCGATACTTTTTTTCTGGTACTCGCCGATACCGATACCTATAACCGATGCCTGTATAATGTACAATTATGTTAATAAACCAGTATCTTACTGGTACATTTGTTTTCTTTTGTTTTTAGGTCTACTTAAATTTAAGTACTATTTTTAAATTAAGTTCAATTTTTTTATGATAAGTAGCACAATTTTACTAGCACATTTACTTCAGTTTGCTATAGTAAACAATATACTCTGTGGTCGAAGGATAAACAATTTAAGGGGGGTGGTGTGGTAAAATGTGAGTGTATTATAACCTGTTCAAGTCAACTGGACTTTTATTTTGACAGATCGCCGCAAATGGTGTTTGTTTATGTCTTCGTGTCCTCATCCAACCACACCACTCTTTCACACACATTCAAGCAAAACAAGCAGAATACATATTTAAACAGTATCTGAATATTTCGCTAGCTGTTACGTTAGCTGTTAGCGGTTCAGCGCTAATTTCTTGTTAGGAAATAATACATTTGCCAGATTCCATGCCATTCCGTGTTGTACAGCAAATTCTGTTTTTATGCCTGGATTCCTCGATTCTGTCTGCGTTTTCCGCATTGCGGAAATTATAGGGCTCTATGTATGTCACGTGAGGTATCGGTCATTGGTATCGGTGTACGAGTACACGAGCTTGGTATCGGGCCGATACCCGATGCTGGTATCGGTGCATCCTAGATTATATAAAACAAAAAATGTGTCACACTTTTCAAGACCCAGAGCATTTTATAATATTTATCCTACACAGAAATTCATGGGGACAAAGATGGTCTTTCACACACCAATCACAGAGCCCGGGACAACATTCCTATTTCTCCCCCTGACAATGGCCCTGATTTTGCACATCAAGAGAAAATGATGAAAGGACTGTCATCTAAGGTAACATCAAACATCTCTGTGTTACATGTGCTTTAAAGCACACACACGCATGCACGCATACAGTACACACACACACACACACACACACACACACACGGAACGCAACCAGATACAGCATTGAACCTTGACTATGCATTATCCAGACAGCACCTATTTTTAGCTATTTTCTCTCTCCCTTGGCTTACCTGCGGCACACTGCTCCTCATCTGCTCCATTTTCACAGTCCCTTTCGCCATCACAGCGCCATGACATCGACACACACTTGCTTGTTGAGCCGCCACAATCGAACTTCTCTGGTGGACACGTCTGCCGACCTGCTAGAGAAAGAAAAGAAATATCAATGTTAAAAAGTGATTCATAAAACGATTGCAGTGTTTAGTTTTATTAAAAATACACCATTTAGTAACCACAATGACGCAAAACATCGAATACAAATTTGTGTCATTGCAGCTGTTATATTAAACCAATAAAGCACTCGGTGATGTGTTATATTGTGAATACATTCTGTACCAACAAATTAAGAAGTCCTAATAAGTTTGATGATATGCAACTGTACCAAACACACAAATATCTCCACTGGCCACATTGTAAACCAAATCCGAAGCCCGCTGAAACATTTTCAAGTTTCTTTCAATATCACACAGCTTTCCCAAGACAGCTCCATAAATTATACATCTCTACACGTCTAGGAACCAAACTACAAATCAATACTCCCCAGACTGATTTCTCTCAGTCCCATTCTTCTCAGCCGTTTGAGTACTTTTCTCTTTATAAAAGAAGATTTATGAAGACCTTCTCACCTTCTATGACTCCTAGAATCCGTGTCTGTGGCCCATTGTCGCTTGAACCCTATCTGTAATCATATACGTGAATGGTGCGTCTCGTGCTGGATTCTCCTATTGTGAAACCTTCTCTCAAGAAATGGGGAAAAGACAGCTGTGAATCTCATTTGAAGTATCTTTATATCATAGACGGCCATTGTGGCTCTGTAAATTGAGGCACAGCCTTCATCTGTGGAAGCTATATTGTATTTGAACTGAGGGGCGAGACTGACAAAACTTCCATTGAAGTCTGAAGCTTGAACGAACATTGAAAGGCTTGTTTGTGTGTGACTAGGGAAATGTATGTGACAGACTGGGTTTGTTTGAACTGTTTGCTGTGTGTTTGTATTTGGCTTTGTCAGCATGTGTGTCTGAATATACTGAATGACCTATTCTAACCAATTGGCTGACTGCTAGAGATAGCAAGGCCTCCTGGGAAACGCAGTCTTCTCTTATCTCTACTATATGCGCTCTGTCCTCTTTTTAAAGACTACTGTGCCCACAGGGTTTTTTATTCCGGCACCACCCATTCATTCTTGGTACTCTCTGGTCCACACAACAAAAATGTAGATTTCAACTTAATTCTCAATACTACTACATAGGGTTGTCACGATAAACCGACGTGATTTATGCACAGCTTTTGAGTGAAGTACAGGAAAATGCTACTGCATCCGAAAGCCAGAGGGCGCTCTCATGCGGAAACTCCAAATACGCACTGCAGAAGATGACCATAACATGTTCTAGAATCTAGGAAATGCCTATGGACATCTTTTTATCACTGTTACTCAAGCCTCATCAGGTATTTTTATGATAATAAAGTATATTTATAATGATCATGTCTGACGTGTGTTGCTTTTTCAAATGCACATTATACGCGACTCAAACTCGCACTGCTTTTAGATCGAGCAGCATTTCCTACTGATCCCAGAGACGTGCTTCACGGACAAGCTACGCATTAAAAAAAATATTGACACATTGCATATCGCAGCCAGCTCGATTACAATAGGATTTAGTGGTATCGCGATAAATTATCGAGCAGCCCTACATGTTTGGCTATAGTACTAAAAGTGGCCAGAGTTTAGCATTTATTAATCACAGTATGTAAATAGTTTAACAGGGTGCTTAGAATCGACCCTGAAACTAAAACAAAACAGAAATGTCTAAATCCAGAAATATGTTGCTTTCAGAGACAGTACACAAAAGTACTACATTTATGTATACATTTAATTGATAAATATCATTAAAGTTTCAATGTGTCATTTTTTGGAGGATCCATTGACAGAAATGCAATATAATATAGACAACTATGTGTTCAGAGGTGTATAAAGACCTTACATAATGAAGCGTTAGCATGAGCTATTTCTATCTACATACACCACGGGTCCCATTGCATGGAATTTGCCATGTTGTTTCTACAGTAGCCATAAATGGACAAACAACACTATAGAGTGAGGTTTCGTAAATACGTTATCTTATTCAGCAAAGAAGCGAAAACGCGACAATAGTGATGTCCGGTTCGCAAATGAATCGTTCTTTTGAACAGGTTCTTTTCAGTGAACCGGTCGATCCAGTTCACCAAATTGGACTGAATCGTTCTAAAACAGTTCGCATTTCCACTAAGCACTTAATCACAAATTACTTGAATTACTCATTTTCTGGCCATCTGACTCGCAATAAACAATGTTAATATTCACTTAATCCAATACTGAAGTGATCTGGTGTGAAGGGAGAACTGATGAGCATGAACAGCTGATACCAAGCGCTTTCAGATCACCAGTACACTGAGCCGGGATGTGCCAATGATACTGCGTATGCGTTTAATTTTTAAAGCGGACAAAAAGCTTGTAAAACACATTTTATTGAACCTCAGGGGTGTAATCCCATAAAATACATTGGAAATATGTTTAAACTTAATTACTGCCTTATCACCGTATGTACACCAATCTGCAGCGCCATTTACGTGCATACTAGAGCGGTTCTCGTTCTCGAGTCAAGAACCAGTTGCAACAGCTTTTGGATCACAAGTACACTGAACCAAGATTTGACGTCCGATTTGAGAACTAATGCTACGAGTGCACGTGAACTGAGGATTTAAATAAGTGGAACAATCTGGCAAAATGTACGTTTATTTAAAAACAAATTAATAGTATTGGATTATGTATGGATCATATAGTTTCTGTAAAAACGCTGATGACGATTAATTTATTCACTTTAAGACTTAAACCATAGTTTACACATCACTGTGCCTGTATTTGTGTGCTTTAGTTGCAAACGTAAATGTAAGAAACATGTCAGATCATGATTATGCGTTTTAACTGACCGAAGTGATTACTGATTTATATATTTGAATGTGTGTTGACCGTATCTTCATCCCAGCCGGCCGGGATGATAGACTTGAAACATTACGTCATCGCGAATGACGTCATTACGTTAGGACATAAAAGAACCGATGAACCGTTTTTTTTTTAACCGGTTCATTTAAATGAACTGTCCAAAGAACCGGTTCGTGGAAAAGAATCGGACATCCCATCACTACGCGACAACATCAGTGTCCTGCGAGAACCACCGTAGTTCTTCGAATAGGAGGGGAAGGGGTGGAGGGAGAAGTTGGTTGCAGTTCACAACCTCACCCCTAGATGCCGCTAAAATCTCCACATTGCTCATTTAAATCATATACTTGCCTTATAGTGGCTAAAAATTACCCTTCTTTCTAGATATCACCATCATATTGATTAACAGCTACTGTAAGTTTATCACTTCTACTGTTGCTAGAATATAACAATCCTATCAGCAATATCACTGGTTAAAAACAATTGTGATCATTAGCTGGTTCTGAACTACGGAAGCACCGAAACGAAAATTCTTGGCCGAAGCCGAACATGATGTGAAACACTTGGCCGAATAATACCGAACACCGAACATGGTTTTTTGTATTTCTTCTATTTATTAAAGCCACAATATGGAAGAATTTTGTTATGAAATATCCAAAAATCACTTGCACAGTGTGATATATTTCATGCAGTTGTGTACTTACATTATCCCAAATGTTCCCAAGAATGAGCAAATCCAAAGAAATTCCTATTTAAAATAATGGCCCGTCTCCGCACTACCCAGTTTCCGGTTGTAGAAACTACGGCAACACGCACATGCGGAAGTGGTTATACAGCATCTGGGACGCAGCATCTGTTGTTCTGTTATTATGGATCACGATTACTCTTTGGCGAGTAAAGGAAGCCCAAAAAAAGTGTAAACGTAGGCCAAATGAGGCAAGCAGGCTTAAGGACAAACGAAGAAAAAAATGTTTTAATATCGGCATGGCGTTTTCTAAATGGAGAGAGCTTCGCGACCAACTTGGACTCGACAGAGACTCCGCTCTCGCATGTGTTTTAATAGACAGGTAAGCACTTTTTTTATTGTACACTCATGCACAGATTATTTGAATAGTTATGAATGCAGTTACCCTATGAAATACAGTATATGTCGCACAAAAATATGTAGCCAATAACGTTACTTGTAAATGCTGTGGGTTCGTTCCAATTTACTTTTTAAACGACGACTGTATGACTGTTTTAAACAGGTAAAACTGTGTAGCATTACGCTACCAAATCAATTGACAAAGTCCAATATCAGTCGCGGGCTAACGTAGCATTACATTCCACGTTTCTTGCAAGCTAATTCATTACGATGACATAAAATACAATTAATTCATTACCTCGTCCGTGAACATGATGGGCGATCTCCATACGCCTCTGGGTGGTGAAAACGACATGTCCCATAATTCCACTCTCCTACATAACATCATTTAGCTTCGCCTTTTGTTGTTGTTTCGAAAGTGCGCCATCTAGCGGTCCAAATATTCCATATTGTGGCTTTAAGCCATTTTTTTCACTATTGCACAAACTGAATAGTCAAAATGTGCTTTTTATAATTTGTCTTGCTTTTCAATAAAATATAATACAACTTAATATAAAATTGAGCAAAACAAAGTTAATTAAAACAAAAAATTGAGCCCTCTCCCTTCATGAATAGCCTATATTAATTAGGCCTATAACTGACTGCTAAAAGAATGTAATGTAAGTTACTCTGTACCCCTACAACAAAACACTTCATTAAAAACTGTCATTCCACATTAGGCCTAAGCTAAAAATACGAATAAACGAAAACTGTTGGATTATTATAGGCTACATTGCAAAATGATTTTAAGAGAAAAAAACATCAAATGCAAGCAATTCTGACTGATGCTGACTGACAACCATATCAGTTCACGTCTCTCCTCCAAACTCCGCCCATAAAAGATGACTGTTCTCTAAAAACTACTACTGTCAGACAACCCGCTTCCGTCTGAAGTAAAGTTACCGACTGGTAAAGACGCTTTCATTCGGAAATTCCCGTGCTGTGTCTTTGACACTTTAAAATGCTCCACACACACGCTGCCAAAATGTTTGGGGCAGTAATAAAGCACACATCTCTCTCTCTCTCTGCGCTGGTTGCTGCTTGATCGTATCACGATCACACCGAACATGCGTTTTTTGCTATTTTCGGTGCCCGAACATTCGGTGCATCCCATATCACTCACTCTGCTAATTGAATGTTCAGCGGATGAAACTGTAAAAAAGTGGTGAGCTCATCGCTTTCACGGAGACAGGAGGAGTCAATAGTCAAGGGTTTCTTTATATGAAGAAAAGTAAGAAATAGTTCAATCCGCATTCTCTGTGAAGTAAGAAAAATCCTCCAGACTGCAATCCAATTCCTCCTGGGAAAATGAAGTTATGGAGGAAGCGCTGGGAGGGGATGAGATTAGATTAACATATTTATCTAATAATGTAAAATCATTTTTTGGTGCCGGTTGTAACGTGGTTAATCTAAACTGTGGAAATGAAATTTCTCAGATTTGCTTCAGTGAGCCCAAAGAAATAATCATTAGCTTCTCGCAAAACCACATTATATTAGACATGCAGTTTCACTCAATAATGTCCGAGTGATCAGTTTCACAAGAGCACATCCACATGTGAATGTTGAGAATAGTGTGAATGCCTATCACCAGTGTAGAGAATCTAGCATAAACCAAATGGTTGGAGTCATTGAAAGTAGAGCCATCAACCCCCTTTCACTCCCCTTTCTCCTGGTTTCTTGATACGATCATCAAAAGACCAGAGTCAAAACCTCTCACTGAGAGTGTTGATAACCTTTTGTTTCTCTGTTGGATATTTTACGACTCCTAAACTTCAAAGCAGAGGGGAGAAGTCTCTCGGTCTAATCTGAAACTTGACTAACCAGAGAAACTTCTCTGACAAATAGGAACGTGTGATTCAATTGTCCTTTTCTATAAATATATCTAAATATCTAGGTTATATGTTGTCGCTCTTGCCATTTTTAAATAATCTGTAATTGTTAAATAGGCAAGTTAATTCAGGCTTTGTTCGTATTCATACCGCCAAATGAATCATGTCTTGATGCACTTCAAACCTTAGCATATTTGATATATAAATGTTTGTCTTTACAAATCCTCCTTGTTTATATACATTGTGTGACCATAGAACACTTTCTTTTTATTATGTTATAATTGGAATGATATCTCATAAAGATGCAAATTAGCTGTTGAGTGGACAAAGAACCTCTTCCCTGCTCAACTGATTGGTTGATTCAAACTCAGGTGGGCATGCCCTCTCATGAGGTTAAATATCGAGCCTGCTCTGAAAACCCTCTCTTCGTCTCTTCCTCTCTTCTCTTCTGCGCTAAAACTTGCTTCGTGGCATCTCTTCGGAGACTGCCCTCTCCCCCCCCCACTGGGGAGAAGAAGGAACAATGGACTCTGCTGCCACGTGGCTAGGCCATGCGACCGATCATGAGGCCCACAACTTTCAGCAGGACTTGCCTTCTGAAACCGTTTGAACAATTCCATCTTTACAACGCGCACACGGATATCGGTCCAGCACAGAGCTTGCAAGTATCCATTTCTATTTATAGAATAGCTGCGTTAAGTCTGTGCCTCTATGTTAAAGATTATTTTTATTGGTGTTCAGAAATCGCTGCCATGCCCTCTCTCTCTCTCTCTCTCTCTCTCTCTCTCTTTCTCTCTCAGCGCTTCCTAGCGCATTTGTGTTTCATGTAACATTATTAGTTTTTTTATGCGATCGTCATTGTTTTGTTTACCATGTAGAGTAGAGTTTAATAAACAACCATATATATTCATTTGTGATGGGTTTTCTGTATTCATGCTCACAAGCCTGGTCCCTTTACTGTGTCTCGATTTACGCTACCTTTGCTCTAAATCCTGTTTGGTAAAGTCACGTTACTTATGGCCATGAGATAACGTAAAGTATATAATATCATTGAGGCATTTGCTGGACGAATGCATACAAGTATTGTTATGCTTTATATTACTAATCAGAGACCGTAAAATATGTATATTTGATCACGATTATTATACGTATTTTCCCTTGAGCTAAACTAATTCCTTGACTGAAATTGATGTTTTAAATAACTCATTTCATGGATGTGATCTTGAAAGATCTGGTGGAGAACCATATTTGGTGAGCTTTGCTCATCAATATAATAACGTTAGCTAAAACCGCTACACCAGATTCACACTCGATTTCAGCATGGGAAGTCACAAGGTCGCTGCTGGTTGCTATATATACACACAGTATAGGGGAGAGAGCGAGCGAGAGCCAGAGAGAGAGAGAGAGAGAGAGAGAGAGAGAGAGAGACCAACCTGCCTGCAAGATGCGTTAAGTCCTCACTTTTGCCATGGAAGAGAGAACCATTTTGGTTTCTAATCAATTTCTATTATGGTTTTCTACTGCATATTTTCATACAGTTTTAAACTTTTCTCCACTTTGTTGAGTTGTTGGACCCACATCATCTTTAGTAACTGTCTTTCAGAAAAAATCTCACTGAAAATAAAATTACTTCTGGTCTCTTTGAATGCCTCTTGAGCGGGCCTTGGCAAACTCTTTTCTCATTTCCTCACTTCAACCGAATTTCTAGGGATAACCTGCATTGCAAAACCATATTTAATTGCACAATTACAGTCAGTGTTGGGTGTAATTAGTTACTAAGTAATTAGTTACTGTATTTTAATTACTTTTCCCATGAAAAAGTAAAATAAGGGATTACTCTGTATTTTTTTGTAATTTAATTAGTTACTTCTGATGTAATTAAACTAAATACTTTATGTAAAATGTGTGTGTGCAATAGTGGAATTGACACCAAAATTCAAGGTCTAACTTTAAAATCCATGCTTTAATGTATAATTCTCACATTTGTAATACTTTGGACAGTTAATAAGAGTACTTTATGTAGTTTTATATTATTTATTTGAATGAATGAAAAGAGCCTTTCATGTCTATCCGTGAAACACTTAACTAATCAAGGTTGATATAGGATTTAGAAAGTAATTAGTAATAAGTAACTAAATACTTTTTGTAGAGAGTAATTTGTACAGTAATCTAATTACACTATTGAATATGTAATTAGTAACTAGTAATTGATTACTTTTTCAGAGTAATTTGCCCAACACTGATTACAGTTACCCTAGGCAGATGAGAAAGAGTTCAAATAAGTTGCCTGTGAAAAGTTAAGGTTTGTTAGTCCTTCAGAAGGTCACTGTTAATCACAGTATGAGCATTTGGGACGTTCAATGGATGTATCTTTATCACAAATGCTGACTGCTACACGCTCACACTCTGCCCACAGAGAATACCCAGCTGTATCGACGTGCTTATCGACAGCTTTCTGGAGAGCCCTTTTGATCCACTGATACAGACCTGTCAAGTCAAGTCAGGCCTAGCTGTGTTTGGCATCACAATGCCAGAGATTTTGGCTATTTACAGACAAAACCACTCACAATCACAAAACATGTCTTGTTTTTCAGTCTATTCACAGCAGTGTTCTAGTTTAACAATATGCTAAATTCACTGAATTATGCTGCTCCGCAAATACGTATTTAAATTAAGTAACTGTAATACTTTTCAGTGTAATTGTAAATTAGCCTCAATATGCTGCAAATTGTGCCTTAATTATTTTTTAAATATGAAAAAAAGTATTTTTAAGTATTTGTGATTTTTAAGGCCTTACTTTGGTTCATGGAGTGTCCAACAACAAGTTTACGTTCATACACCGTGTAAACTTTCATTTTCTAATAATAGGCAGTTATTGTTATTGTTACGTCTGGACTAGAGCCATTGAGAGAGAGTTGCGCCAACGGAAGTTCAATATTCATGGAGCATTCAGACAGTTCCAGGAAGTTATGTTTTCTCTTTTAAAAAATCATTTCTTTCATTTTTTATTCATTAAATGACTTACAGTATGTCTTTAAATCGATTAAAAATTTACCTCATTTGGTCTGTTTAGCCGCAGCTCCATGCGTTACTAGTAACTTCCAGGAACTATTGATAGCCTCCATGAACTGCCATTGCTGTGAAAAAACTGTTCCATTGGAGTCAACGGAGTTGACGCGTCTCTCTCTCTCAATGGCTCTGGTCTTGACTGACTCTCAAATGATTCGTTCGGCGATACATCTGTCTAATCCCCTCCTTTCTGTCAGCCCATTCTGATCTGATTGGTCAGATGGTCTAGTCTGCTGTGATTGGTCCACTGCGTGCAGTGTCGCAAATGTAACGTAGGCGGGCATTACACGGAGTGACGCAAATCTGACCCGGAACTGAAATTAGAACAACTGAAGTTATAGGCTTTTTTCCCAAGCCTATAACTTTGTTATTCGTTCACTTTCGGCTTTACAACTCGGCAGACTGCTTACATTCACACACAGCAACATTAAACACGGCATGAAATGTAATTTTAACGACACTGTAATAGTTACTTTTTCTAGTACTAAAGTACTATAGTACTAAATCAGGTGCCCGGATCGTAGTGGTGGGGTGATACTGTAAAGTACACTATAAAAAACGGTTTTGTTAAAAACAACACAATCTGTTTTATTCTTTGTGTTGTCGTCCTTAACTAGACACCTCTCTAATATTTCTAGGACAACACATTTTTTGTTCGTTTTGAACTCATGTTGTCTCTTTTATTTATTAAAGACAAAATCAACATAAAATGAAACAATGTGTTAAAATGACACATAATGTGTTAAATAGCATAACACAAAAAATGTGTTAATATGCAAGTTGACAGTAATTAGCTGTGTCCCAAACTACTAAGTACCAATCAGAAAGATTGGGAATTGCAGCAAATTCAGGGTTCACCACTGCACTTGTGACCTCTTACTCATTTGCCTATTTCCTTTAAGGAACATAACAAAACATCTGTGCACCAGTACCCAAGCGCTCACCTTATTCATCATTTACAACATCAAAATGTTCACTTCCATGTAATGAAAGTGATGCATTTTTTAGATGCTTAGACACCAGCACACACAGAGGTAAACAGTGCAGTTGGCGAAATCCAATTGACAGAGCCACACACACAGCCTGAATACCAGATCACAGTCGGGAATCAGGGTGGTCTTACCAGTTTCATCCCATTGATCCACATGTCTTCTTTCTGTTGACACATATTCTACATTATAATGAGACATAACTCAAATCTAAATTCTACTAAATGCACAATGATGAGTTGATATTACAGTAACAAGATACAGCTAGTGCTTCAAGATGTAGTTGAGTAAACACTTGAGGTAGCCACACCCACTTATTTATATACAGTACCATGATGTACACTGATCAGAAAAATCTGCTGTGTTTTACATTTTATTCCGTATTTTAGCAGTACCTTTATACCACTAGCCCTAGTTGACGTTGACAAATAAATGGGTGCTAGTTGGATGCAGGTGAAAATTGAGTAAGTCATTATACTTCCATACACACTTAGACCAAACGTCTTGATCTCATTATCAGGAATGCTGGGATCTCTTCAGCATTCTGTCCACGTTGCTCCTGTTGGGCTGAGCTACCATAATCTAAGGGTGCTCGTGTTATATGCTAATGTGATTTTGATTAACTGTCTTGCTAATGTCCCTTCACCGAGGGGTGGGGGTTGGGGGGATTTAAGAGTTTATCATGGAGAAACCTCCCAGTCATATTTAGCTTTGTATGGCGTGAGGAACCATAATTAATTCCGATGTCCTAACCTGACAGGAAATTGCTATGCTAATCAATTTGTCTCGTGCTTCTTTAACATTTGCAGACGGAGGAAGTGGAGCTAAGGGGAGGTGTTGGATTTTTGCTACATACTATACAAACTGTACATCAATGTCAATGATGAAGACATGATACATTTGTAATTACAAATGCATGGTTTTTGAGAGAGCTAAAGGCTCTGTTCAAAACCTACTGAACTGCCCACAGACAGCATTTTTTGGCATCATAGGCATGCCTCCTACATAAAAGCTGTTTAAACCAACAGAATGATGCCGACTTGTAAGATACCTTGTTTTGGCTTTAATGCATGCTGCATTTCATATATGTTTACAGACAAGGACTCCCAGAATGCCTTAAAAAGATGTTGGAAAGAGTTTAGAGAAATGGTGATTGCAAAACAGATAGAGGAATATTTTCACCAATATTAAATAAACAATTTTAGCAGATCTTGAGCTTATTAAGATGTATAGTAAGTTACTGGGAAATTTGACAGAAGATCATACATAGTCTTTTAAAAAACGGTGCTACAAAAAGTTCTTCACAGCATTTTTGGTTCTCCAAACTGAACCATTCACTCATGTGATGTTAAAGATTATTTTTGGAACTATTCAGCCAATATCGGTTCTTCTGTCATTGTGAAGCATCTTTTTTTAATAGTGTAGATTTGAACAAAAAATGGTGTGTGGACAGAGAAATAAAGGAATCGGAGTTAACAAAAAATACAGAAGGCACAGAAACTTGCACACTAGACTTAACACTAATCTACACTCACCTAAAGGATTATTAGGAACACCTGTTCAATTTCTCATTAATGCAATTATCTAATCAACCAATCACATGGCAGTTGCTTCAATGCAGTTAGGGGTGTGGTCCTGGTCAAGACAATCTCCTGAACTCCAAACTGAATGTCAGAATGGGAAAGAAAGGTGATTTAAGCAATTTTGAGCGTGGCATGGTTGTTGGTGCCAGACGGGCCGGTCTGAGTATTTCACAATCTGCTCAGTTACTGGGATTTTCACGCACAACCATTTCTAGGGTTTACAAAGAATGGTGTGAAAAGGGAAAAACATCCAGTATGCGGCAGTCCTGTGGGCGAAAATGCCTTGTTGATGCTAGAGGTCAGAGGAGAATGGGCCGACTGATTCAAGCTGATAGAAGAGCAACTTTGACTGAAATAACCACTCGTTACAACCGAGGTATGCAGCAAAGCATTTGTGAAGCCACAACACGCACAACCTTGAGGCAGATGGGTTACAACAGCAGAAGACCCCACCGGGTACCACTCATCTCCACTACAAATAGGAAAAAGAGGCTACAATTTGCACGAGCTCACCAAAATTGGACAGTTGAAGACTGGAAAAATGTTGCCTGGTCTGATGAGTCTCGATTTCTGTTGAGACATTCAAATGGTAGAGTCAGAATTTGGCGTAAACAGAATGAGAACATGGATCCATCATGCCTTGTTACCACTGTGCAGGCTGGTGGTGGTGGTGTAATGGTGTGGGGGATGTTTTCTTGGCACACTTTAGGCCCCTTAGTGCCAATTGGGCATCGTTTAAATGCCACGGCCTACCTGAGCATTGTTTCTGACCATGTCCATCCCTTTATGACCACCATGTACCCATCCTCTAATGGCTACTTCCAGCAGGATAATGCACCATGTCACAAAGCTCGAATCATTTCAAATTGGTTTCTTGAACATGACAATGAGTTCACTGTACTAGAATGGCCCCCACAGTCACCAGATCTCAACCCGATAGAACATCTTTGGGATGTGGTGGAACGGGAGCTTCGTGCCCTGGATGTGCATCCCACAAATCTCCATCAACTGCAAGATGCTATCCTATCAATATGGGCCAACATTTCTAAAGAATGCTTTCAGCACCTTGTTGAATCAATGCCACGTAGAATTAAGGCAGTTCTGAAGGCGAAAGGGGGTCAAACACCGTATTAGTATGGTGTTCCTAATAATCCTTTAGGTGAGTGTATATAGTCATATGTCTCTCTTGGTGCTTAGTATCCAATTAAGCTAATAACACCAAATCAATAGGTACTCAATACTATTTTGTTGGGGAAAAAGACATGATGTCATGATCAAGTGGTCATTTATTATGCCCATTGATAGTGATCAACTAAATTCAAAAGTTTTAAATATTTGTTGTATTATAAATATTTTTATTATAAACACATTTATTATTTTAGCTTTTTTTAGATACTTGGTGGAGAGAGACAGGAAATGAGTGACAGGATGAGAGACGGCAACCGCAGATGGGAAAGGACCACGAGCTGGGACTCGAACTTTGGTCACCTCATTGGACCTCCTGTGCCGACAAACAAGTTAATTCTTAACACACTTTCAATTATTGTGTCTAACGTAATAAAAGAATATGATTAACAACACAGAAGTGAGTGGTTCAATTACTCTCTTTGACCCAAAGTGATAAGGTGAGCAGAGGTATGCAAATCAATTCAGCTTAGAATAATATAAAAGTAATAAATTGACGAGAGGTGGAAAATTACAACAATTAAATTCAGTCAGGGGAGGAAGATTAGAGTGGAAAGCGAATGTGAAAGCACCGTGAGTGTGAAAAACCAAAGAAATAGCTGCGCTGTAGCACGAGGAGAGAGCTGCCATTTATATCAATAAAACTCCCCCGTGTCTCCACTTCACTTCACCACTCAAGCCATAAGGGAACAAATCTGATACAAATCAGAGCGAGATGGATAGAAACGGACAGAGATCAACAGAGCGTTGGTGGAAGATGAAGAAATATGGCAGAATGAAGGAATGGAAATGAGGATAACACAACAAGGAAGGTTTAAGCACTAGAAAATCACGACAGCTGAAAAATCAACAAGCGGGAAGGTTTAATATATTTTAATGGCAATACAATACAATCAGAATTAGTCAAATATATGAAATATATGCTATAATTTTAACGATATGGTTATCATGGCCCAACAATTTTATTGCCCCGTCTATGATTTTAAGTAAATATACAATTTAATGTTTAAATTAGGGCTGTCACGATTATTAAATAATCGTCTCATCGCGATTGTTTGACCTCATCGCGATGGTTTCAGATCATCGCAATTATCGCACATCTCTATAGAAGACACTAGGGGGAGCTGTAGTGCATATTGCATAATTTAGTGTATATATTGTTACTAAAGCATGGTAATACTTGTAAAATGTACCACCACAACACAATCACTTAAAAAAAACTAAAACATATACAAATTACCTGCAGTACAATTTAATATTATTTAAGCAAATCTCAGTGTGAAAACCAGTCTACCAAAATTTCATTAACACACAAGTAAAATTTAATTGTAGTCTTGCAAGTGAGAAAAAAACAGACTAGAAGCTTTTCTATGACTGATAGTATTTTAATGGTGGCTTCAATTCACTCCTGATCAATTTACTTCATTTACAAGTATTTGGTGGTTGTATTATTGACAGGTAAAAGCCTAAACCTTAAATATATGATGACCCAATTTTTTCCGATGTATTTCCAAGAAAAAAACATAGTCTTGTATCCAGAACAATATGGTCGTTTCAATCGCTGAATCAAAAATGCATGAGAATTAAATGTCAAAGCCCTAAAACAGACAATTAATCGCCATAATCGCAATGATTTATTAGACAAGTAATCGTCAATCAAATTTCATAATCGTGACAGCCCTAGTTTAAATAAGTGTTTTTTTCCAGCCAATGAATCCCACTCAAAATACTGTATATGTGTAGGGAGGAGGAGAGAGACAGTTTATAACCATTGAGTCTCCTCAAGCTAATTTTTAAATAAGTGTTGAATATGATATAAGCAGTATTAATGTGATATATCAATAATAATGTTTCTAATATCACGGTTATTAACAACATCAATGTGACGTCCCTAACGTGCACCAGGGTAATATTTGAAGGAAACCCTGAAGTACTGTGATGTAATATTGTCATTTTTGGCCCATGGTACCACAACAGCACTTTTTTCCCAAACAAAGTCAAATCATTAGACAGGAAAACAACAGAAAAACAACCACAAAGGGAAATATATGTACATATTTTTATTATAATTTGATAACACCAGGGTGATGAGAGTAATGGAAGTGACAGGTGTGTGAAGCAGAAAGATGCTGAATAGGAAACGGGGCGAGCCGGGGTATGCTCAGGCAGACGAAACTCACTGGGGTGCGTCACATGCCACTATATAAGTGTGCCGTTAGCAGATGTGCTGAACCGACACAAATGGCACGGTAAAACATTTGCAAAGGCAAAATCACATTTATAGCTTCATTAGTTAATATACGTTGAGACACTTAACACGTTATACACCACAGCGATAACACACAGACACACTATAAGGTCTTTGTCGTGTTAAATAATGAGAGATAGATTAGAGAGAGAGCATGAAGGACGGCCTCATTGAAGGAGAGCCCCAAGACATCCAGGAACAAGGATACCACAGAGATGTGGGGCCATCTAAAAAATCCACTCAAAACACCTTAACAACCACATAGCAACACCCTGGCAACCACCGGCATCACTGCAGCAAGTTTTGCACAAACAAGCACCATTCACATTTTCTTCACAAAATGTGAAAATGTTGATTTTAGTTTGTGAGGGCAAATGGAGCCACATGAGGGAATTAGTTTACAAACACACTTAAAACACACTCTTCACACACACTAGTCAGCGGTTTAACAAAACAGCATGTTGTGATCGGCAACCCTTGTCGCTGTGCACGCACAAGCACGCCCCTAAATTGATGTCTAGGGCACACACATGACAGGAATCCTATAAGCTGTAAATCGATAGTCTGGGTCTTGCTTTAATTACACATTCTCTGGCTCTCCAGCGGGTCTCTGCAGATTTGGCCCGCTGGAGTTAATATTATGAGAAGAAAAATACTGTGTATTATTCGACTGTCTGGGGGAGTTCTTAAATAAACAGACATTTAAACGTTGTATTTAAAAGAATAAAAAAAGACAGCAAAAAACAATCTCATTAAAAACAAAGGATCTGATAATTAGCAAAGGAAATAGCGCAGTGGCAGTGCCCTATGGAAATGTTCAATAATTTATGACTAAATACTGCTTCAGAAGAAAAAAAACATTTAATATATTCTTACATGCAAATGAAGGTGCGTTGAATTAAAATCTTGTTCTTTTTTTAATAGATTCCAAAATATTAATTTGCTTCCTACTGACGCTTCACATCATTCAATTTAAAACATTCCAAGAGAAGAAAAAAAAAAACAGTTTTATTCAAAACAAATATTTTCATTATAAAAGTTTGCATGTGGCATTTTTGGCTGTCCTTGGTTTGACCTTCATCTTAAGATGCCATGCTGAGTTTCTGATTGTGTTTCTTAGCTACAGTTTATAAACATGAATAAAAACAAGTCAATCTTTGCGCTGTTGCAATCAGGCCTGCGATTCAAACTTCACTCCCATGAATCATTAATGTGTCATGTTTTGAAAGTCAAATGACATCACTTCAAATGTTTGGCATTGAACGCGTTTAGAAGCACTGGACAGATGCCTTGTATACAGTACTTCTACGGTAGCTGCATGTTTAGGTCAAGCACCGTGGTTCGGTCTCTAATGGTCAGAACACTCAATGCATCATCTCCTCCACATCAAAGCATTTCAAGAAACCAAGCCAAACTATCAGTGTTCTTCATAGATGGATGCCTTTCAGTCATTGAAATCACAGCAGACAAACATTGTTTTCTTGTGCAGGGGGACGTAAATAGGATCCTACAATTTGCATTAAAAGATTATTTTGCGATCAGTATTATGAGACCAGACTAGACTTTGAGCATGCGAGATTCATTCGGACAGTGCTGCGATAATGGGCGGGAGCGATTCCTCCATCTTCACGCTGTGACATTTTGAGCTTCTATTGGTCTCACACACTCACGTGACGAGAATTTGCAGGTCTGAGTTCACCAAACTTGAACTTTGCTACGCAGAAAAATGCTAAATATCTTTGGACGGGCTTGCGTTAAGTGCGACCGGGGCATTAGTTGTATTATTGTGTACTGGATATTGTACATGATAACAATCCTATAGACACTATATAATAGTGCTAATTAGGGTTGGCCTGATAGTAAGGCTGTGCAATTAATCAAAAATTAATCGTAATCGTCAATTTTGGCCTTCAGCAATTACAAAAACAAAATAATCGAGGTAAAACGATTATTGTGCCGCATTCCATTTTGCAAGGATCCTCTTTTCTTGTGGTATAAATCCACAGTGCACCCTTTTCTTTTACAATGGTTCAGCTGTGCTATTTCTTTACATTTATTTTTCAGTTGAATTCACAGTTTAAAAGCCAAGTTAAAAAAAAAAAGTTTTTTAAAAATTAATGAGTAATCGTGTTAAATAATCGGGATCTCAATATTGGCCAAAACAATCGTGATTACGATTTTTGTCATAATCGAGCAGCCCTAGCTCATAGACGATGCCATTGTCCATTGCCGATGGCTAACAGACATGACGCTGTTGAGCCGGCCTCGTGATTCCAACAAACTTTCGTCACGTGACTCTCGCTGCTTTGTGCTGCGGGCTGCAAACCGCGTTGTTAACAAATATGAAGACTAATGGGCATATAACCTCGGCCTGTACAGATCATACTGGCCTGACTTTATAACTGTGGAGCTTGCGCTGTATAAAGAGGACGTACATTTTGCGCAGACCTGCCTGACTTAATACGTGACACACGCCTGAATTTATAACTGCCTAGCTCATGCTGTATAAAGAAGATGTGACTGCGCAGCTCGTGCCTAGACGCGCCTTACTTTATAACGCCGCAGGACGATGTCATCGTCCAATGCCAACCCTAGTGCTAATGTACATCTTTGGAATATTTGTATTAATTGAACGAAACCATGTATTCTAATACTGTAAGGTAATTTCCCATTTTATACCAATACTTTTTATTTTCATTACTTCTATACTGTTTTTCTAAATGTATTTTCTGTAAAGCTGGCTCGCAAACGTATAAATTGAAACTGAATTGATGTATAGGCCTTTAAAAATTCCGATAATTTTACATCTGTAATTGTGACTCACAAGGTAAGTGTGTGTGGATCAAATTTACACAGCATCCACTGAATATTTCACTTTACAGTCTTGTTATCCTAATACAGCTAAATCTAAGCTTTCTTCCTGTCCCTTTGAAACCCTCAGGGGGTTCTTCAACACACAACAAAAGCCAAGCTAATGAAAGACACAGTCTCTTTATAAGAGCTAATTTGCTACATGTGCAATGGAACATTTATCCACCTGGGTCGTTCTGGTGAGGTACGCTGCTTGAAGGATATTCTGTACCACTGATATTGGCATACACTATAAATGAAGGGGGCTGCTCCTTGTGAAAGGCTGATTGCTTTAATTCGGCTGCAACTCAATGCTGCTTTTCCACAGACAAGGGAGAAGAATGAGGGAGAAAAAAGAGAAACAAGGAAGAGAAAACGAGTAGGAGGATAAGCCCATGTTTGTCTTTAAGTCTCGCACATGCAAATGAAAGAAGGTTTGGAAGAATGTTAAACATTGAACAAAAACCTTTTGGCATTTTGAGCTTAAATATAATTAATAAATGTCAGTTGCACCATAAGTTGATATGTTGCTTGTGTACAAAATGTGTTTGGAGTCCAACCATTTACATTTTTTGACATTTTTAAAGAATTTTCCAATAAAAATGTATTCTTTTTAGTTTTATTGTAGTTTTATTAATATTTTAAATTCACTTTAATTTTAAGATTTTTTTATTTTTGTGTTAATTTTGTCTTAATTTCTAAAAACGTTTTTCTTTTATTGCAATTTTATGAATATTTGTTTTTAGTATTGTTAAATTGTTTTTTGTTTAGTCTTATGTTTAAGTTTAGGTTTTCAGTTAATAATTTTAGTGCCTCAACTAAAACTTATTTCATTATTGATTGGGCAGCATTTCTAATATTTTACTTGATCATTTACTTCTATTAACAGAAATGTTTATAATAATATGTTTATAATTTAATTTAAGTTAACAGTGAAACCCCTATTTTGGTACAGTTATTGTTTTTACATTTGCGCACTACATAAACTACAAATTTCAGGTCAATGCTTGAAAATACTGTGACACATCAGCAAAAAAATTGGATGTTTAGAAAAGTAACAGCACACCTCTATTCAACTAACCTTATATGCTTTTAGGTAGCATAATGTGTGCACATTTTCGGCTAAAAAACAAAAAATGTAAAAACCACACACAGTTTATGAGAAAATACTGGTATTTGAATCAAGAACTCTTTCTTGTTTTTGTGATACAAAGAATCACATTATCCATGCAACAAATAAGCTCACACCATTAATCGAACAGCAATGTCATTATTACAGGCCAGCTAGCAGTTTTATAATGTGAAAGATTTCCAAACAAATCCAGCCACATACATCACACCATAGTGCTGATTCAATGAAACCTTGTGCATTACTGTTGTTAAAGCTTAAAGATACAATGGTGATCTGGCCCCAGACTGCAGGCGCAGATGGATCAATGGAGAACTGGTGAGATCAAGGGTCACTAATTACAAGTAAAAATGAAACTGACAGGATCAACAAAGGAAACGCGGAGAGCATTTTAGCAGGATAGATGTCAAGGACTGATCCTTCTCCACACATCTTGTCCAGTGGGGTACAATTACGCAACCTCTCCATCCATCATTTGGATCAATCCAGAAGTGATTGGTATAGTGCTACAGGCAATCACTGCAGATGTTAAATCTCAAGGGTACAGAACCGCTTCCTCTTGCTCCTTGCTGCCACCTTTGCTGGCTTTTGTAAACTTGTAAAGGTGACATTAAACATGATAAATTATTTATGATCTTTCCCCACAAAAAGAAAAACACAACATTTTTAACCAAATGCACACCCACGAGCGCATTCAAGCATGTCGAACTGACCGTGCCCGACACCCAACATTAAGCAGGTAATTGCAGACAGCATGAACGTCCATGTTTATAACCCTCCAGCCAATTAAATGCGCCTGCGGGGAATAAAGCCTCTTGACCCAATCCCACAGTCCTCTGCACAGTGAGACCAGCCCACTTTAAACTCCCAGAGCGCTCTAGAGTCAGTTAATGTCACATTTACGTGACCTGCTCTCGTGAAACGCCAGTCTTTGATTGGTTTTGGTTCATCACTAATTTGTTTGACAGCCTGGGAAAACATAAACAAAGCACTGCTAATTAGTTAATTATAAGATATAAGAGAGCTATGCTAATATGTTATTGTGTCTTTGTTTTGATAAAGTTGGTTTCTGAATTGTTACTGAATTGGTTTATACTTCCTTACAATCAGCGCTCACATGAAAATCAAAGACAGGTGAAAGAAAATGTGAATAATATATTCGGGCCCAAGACATGGCCTTGCGGTTCCAATCTGTCTTGTAACTTTTTCCCTAATCCTACCCCTTAGTTTCAACCCTTCATTTTCTATCCTTGCTATACTTTTAATAACGTGGAAAAAACAATACCTACCTACTAAAATCAGCAGTGGGTGTTTGTGGTTTTCGAGCATGGTTTGATAGTGAAGAAAATCAGCAATGATGGGCGCTTAATTAAAACGGCAGCACAAACTGCGTGACTAAGCAGCAAGTGGGCTGTGCTGATGCCTCTCCTCCGGCGGTCGGGAAAGGAGCCCGTGGCCATGGGACTAGGCGTTGCTCCCGGGCTGCATGCCGTGTTACTGGAGTGCGGCCACATGGGAAATTACTTTAGGGAACCGCTGGCTGAAGCATGAAATTGAACCCATCCGGTGCATCTGACTGGATTCCACCGTAATATTTAAAATAATGATGTAGCGAAACCCTTGAACAGGGTTATAATATGCCCAGGCCTTTGTCTCCAGCTTGGCTATCAATATAAAAACAACAGTGAGACCGTTTCAAATGATAAAATGCCATGACAAAAAACTATCCAACAAACACCCTACATAGATAATGGCATAACAAAAACATAGATAACAGATTACATAGATCTTAAACCTACCTACACATTTATACTTTCAACTAGGGCTGGGCGATATGGCAAAAAAGTAAACTCGATAGTTTTTTTCTATATTGATCGATAACGATATTTATTTCGATATATATTTAATTAAAAAACTGTATTTAAAAGAATCTATTTTAAATACAGTTTATTAACAAAAGTTAACCTTTAACCAGTTAAAATTCAATTAAATTAATGCACTGTTGTAACACAGAGGATATTAGGCCATAAACAACATGTAACAGTTCATTCAGTCACATTTTGACTCAATTGACTCGTTAAATAAAGGGAGTGTTCATTCAGTACATTCAACCAATGAAAGGGCTCCGTTAATGCGTACATACGAACGCTATTGGCTCAGCACCTGCGCACATACATAACGCTGCAATAATGTCTTGCTCGAGTAGTGGGATTCATTCAATGTATTCAGTGAACCTTAAAGACATCTCACATAAACTATAGTACATTTCTTTAATCATGCAAGCATCTTACATACAAGGTTCAATATTTTAATGAGCACACAAACTCACTTCATTACATCTCTAATCTGTACAGGGCAGCGCTGGTTTGTTTCATATGCACCAGCTCATGTTAGCAGATATGTTAACGATGGATATAAAAACGTTTGTGCTTGAGTTTCGAAGTAACTCGCTTGCAATTGCGCCTCAAGTTTGTTTAGTTTAACCGGCGATTGCGAAAAAAAAACAAGACACTTGATCAACCGCGTGATGACAACTCGAGGTTAGTTTCACCTTTGTTTCCGCTTCCAGTAATGTTTTCCTCCTCATGTTGAGTTTTCTTTGCCAAGTGCAGTATGAAATGGACTTTGTACATTGACGCGCATGATAAAGGCTGCACGCTGACTGACTGTTGTTGCGTTTATTTCTGCGTTCTGTTAGACTGTAAGATTAATCCATATCGAGTCAAAATGCCAATAGCTTATCATCGTTTTTGAAATACATTCCATCGCGATTCGATATGATATCGTTTATCGGCACAGCCCTACTTTAAACACTCAAAAATGTGAATCAACTCCCAGTGATTTAAATTAATTATGTGAAATGTATTACTACTAAGCCAATCTGATCAACCTGAAAACTTCAGCTGGCAAAGATTCTGAGTAAGTGAAAAGGGCCCACTCAAACATAACTGATGCAGAGGAGAGGAGATGAAAAGTGCATGAATGAGGGGCACCTGGAGTGACCTTCTCAGTGGAAAAATCTAATTCTCTTAAGTTTCAAGGTTGTAGATTCCTGTAATTACGAGATCTAATAAACCAGTGCAGACAGCAAGACTCACATCGCATTCTGAAATGTCCATATGACCCTCTTACAGGATCCTTAAAGGACTTAAAGAGCTCTAAGAATAAGTGATCAATATACAGTATAGCACATTAATATCTTAAGCCTTGTCTTAAAGGGATAGTTTAAGAACTAATTTAAAAGCTATTCCTATTTTCGGATCCTTGTTTTAAAGGGGTAGTTTACCCACAAATGAAAATTATGTCACCCTTAAGTTGTTCCAAACGTGTATACATTTCTTATCTGTTGATCATAAAAGAAGATGTACATCACTGAGGATCTCTCCTGGACTAACAAGAACGCAGCACAGGCCAAGAAAGCACAGCAGCGTCTCTACTTCCTCCGCAAACTGAGAAGAGCCAAAGCCCCAGCCCCCATCATGTGCACCTTCTACAGAGACACCATCGAGAGCCTTCTGACTAGCTGCATCACTGGGTGGTATGGCGCCTGCAACGCGTCCTGCCGCAAGACCCTCCAATGCATAGGGAGAGCAGCTGAGAAGATCATTGGTGTCTCTCTCCCCTCCCTCCAGGACATTTAAGGAACCCATCTCACCCGCAAAGCCCTCTGCATTGCAGGTGATCCCACCCACCCGACACACAGCTTCTTCAGGCTGCTGCCATCAGGGAGGAGACTGCGGAGTCACCAGGCCAGGACCAGCAGACTAAAGGAGAGCTTCATCCACCAGGCAGTCAGGAAGCTAAACTGCCTCCCTGCCCCCCCTCCCCTCTCTTGCTTCATGCACCACTGAACTCTGACCTCATCTGCAGGTCCTTCCACTCCCACCCCCCTCTCCACCACAACATACACTGACCCGCACTAGTCACTTTATGCAGCATTGGACTGCTCACTACCTCATTCAGCATCGGTCTGCCCCTCTTCAACTACCTCTTCTGACAGGTTACACAAAGCCTGCTCTCTTTGTAACTTTAAACAGACTAATAAGCTCTTTGCACTACCTCACATATTTCACTGGTTTGCACTCTATCTGCCATTACTTATCTTCCCTGCTTGTAATAGTTGTATTTTACATATATATAATCTGTATTTTTTATATATTTTTTTTTTTATTCTGTGTAGTGTTATTTGTATGCACCATGGGTCTGAGAGTAACGCAATTTCAATCCTCTATATGTATGTACAGTAATTGACAATGAAGCAGATTTTGACTTTGATGGACTTTTGAAGATATCGTTGCTGTCGGGCGGAAACCTCCTATGTCCAAATTTGGTCAATTTCATATTTTTTCACAAATCGATGCTATTGGTCAGTCCCCATGTGGGTCTGTTATTTTTACAAATTATTAACCAATCTAAAGTGTTGAAAATAGCTTGAGAGCAAATCTCTTAACTCCATTGGACACTTCAACTGTCTGAGAAGTCTCGTAACTCTACCTCTTCTTCACTCTGCGGGAGCCTCTCGGCATTACGTCTCCTGATTGAAAGTTTTTTAGACAATAACAAGTGAAAATAGTTAGGTTAGATACATTTGAGTAGGCCTGTTTTGTTAAAAATCGATAGCTGTAATGCTTCGGTGCAGAAGGAAGTCCGTGAGCCACGAAGGTAAGTTTGCGAGCAGATTCGGCTAATTTCCGCCTATTAGACAGCCTAGTCAGCTCATCGTTTTTTGTATTACATCACTTATAGTTCTTAATCCTTTAAAATAGAGTTTAGGAAGATGTATGTAACCACAGTCGTTAGCTTTGGTTAACTATTGAAGCCTTTTCTCGTCAAGAGGCTCAACGCGACCGCCGACTTTATTTGCGTGCAGATTAATTTCCGCCTATATTAGACAGCCTGTTTAAAGTTTTATTTTGGTATTGCATCACTCATAGCTCTAACGTTTAAAATAGAGTTTAGGAAGATGTATGTAACCACAATCATTAGCTTTCGTTAGCTCTTAAAGCCTCGTCTCTTGTCAAAAGGCTCAACACGACCGCAGATTTTGATGAACACTGCTGGCAGCAGCGATGTCTGTGTCCGTAACATTCTTATCAATGACAGCGTAATCTCGTATCTCCCTGCTCCCAAGTCATAAACCTTGTATCTCCGATTAAACATGGTTTTGGGGAAATGTTGTGTTAATGTTGGTACACAACAGTATATGATAGCAATATAAGGTATAATACCAACTTTAACGATACAATGTTTAATAACTCAAAAAATATGCAGTTTTTTTAATTTCCTGAAAAATAATGGTTTTGGAGATGCGAGGATTCCGCCGGACAGCGACGATATATTGAACAATGTGGGAAACCAACTAGTTCTGGGGCACCATTGACTTACATAGTTTTTTCCTACTATGACAGTCAATAGTGCACCAGAACCGTGTGGTTACAAACATTCTTACAAATATCTTGTTTTTGTGTTCAGCAGAACAATAAAATGTATACAGGTTCAAAACAACTTGCGGGCGAGTAAATTATGACATAATTTTCATTTTTTGGGTAAACTATTTCTTTAAAAACTAATTCCCCCACCCATCCACTTAAAATTTGGGGTGAAATGGCTATATATTGCTTTATAATATACTAGCCCATTTTTACAGTGACATATTGTTTTCGCTGTTAGGTGAACAATAAAATGATTTTGTGAAAGAAACTCTTGCTTAAATTAGCTTAAATTACCTAAATCTAATCACTTAAATCTAATTTAGTTACAAATACTGATTTAAAAAGAAAAATAATTACTTGTTTAATTACTGCTTGTAATTGTATTTGTTGCGTGAACATTAGAAGAACTTGTAGTGAAAGAAACGTTTTTCTTTAGTTGAAGAAAATTGAACTTTAACTATTTAAATAGAATTTTGTTAAGAATGTTTATTTAAATGACTAATAATTACTGTATTAAATTCACTTTATATTATTAGATGTTATTAAAATATTTACATTGTGTGCGTGTTAATGTGTGTACTGTAGATTATACGTTTCATTTGTTTTCATGTAAACATTTTCTTTTGCAAGTTCTATTATTCATTTACATATGCATTTGACAGACATTCCTTATCCAAAGCGACTTCATGTCATGGCCGACAAACAGAGAGAGACCCAAGTGCGGGGTGAACAAGGTTTTTATTGGCAAACAGCACAAGTCAATAATCCAAGAAGACAGGCAGTGACAACCCCCGACCGCGGGAGTGGAAGTGAGACCACGCCGGAATGGTAGCGACCTCCGAAGAGCGTCGAAGATCCACCGCCGTCGTAAGGAGACAGAGTTCCTTGTTTGGTGAGTCCTCTCGACCCGAATCTCACGAAGAGAGAGAAGTGGTCTGTGCCCGCGAGGAGGGCGGCGCTGCCGATGCAGGCGTGGTACCAGGTGCCAAGAGAGCTTGCGGTCCGGGACGCCAACGGGAACTGTGGAGACAGGGAACAGATCAAGGAGCGTGATAGGAGGTGAATTGAAACCACGGAGAAAACAACACTCGACGGGGTCGAGCGAGGTGAGTGGCGTTAAAGGTGTAAGTAGCGACCGTGACTAAGGCTGGGTCTACGACGGAGACAGAGGCCAAGGCTATAGTGTAACAAGACAGTGTCTAAGGCTATAGGTGAGCCGCAGCTACACCTAGGTCAGTCTGAACTGGCTGAAACATGCAACGGTCAGACACAAGACAAGAGACATCGAGGGGTTATCAAGGGAAGCTAAATGAGGAGGGAATAGTCGACAGGTGTGGGGCAATTATGGGAATAAGTAACCTTAATGAGGGAAGTGTTGTCAGGAGTGTGAGTGCAGAGTGGAAAATCACCAGTTCCAAGGAAAGCCTAAACGGGGACACAAGGGCGGCAACAATGACGCAGACCCCGAGCACGTGGAGCACTCGACAATAACAAGACAACTCCCGTGAAGGTAATCACCCCGCCCTGACCCGAGTTGTGACAGTACCCCCCCCACCAGCGCCCCTAGGCGCTAAGGGAGGGGGCTCACCTCGTCTCCGGTGGAAGTCCACGACCAACGACCGGTCCAGCACATCCCGTGATGGTATCCACGACCTCTCCTCTGTGCCATACCCCTCCCAGTCCACCAAGTATTGGAAGCCCCTGCCGCGGCGGCGAACGTCCAGCAATCTGCATGGGTTTTGGGTCCGGTTGAGGGCGGGAAGAACGTCCCGGATGGCGTCCCGGCTGGGCTCGCGGTGCCGCCAAGAGGGCGTGGAGGAGCGTCGTCGGCGGCGGGCATTAATCCGGCTCTCGACTCGAAGGCAGAGGTCGATTAGTTCCTCCAGGTCCCGGGACGGGTCGAGCGCGGCGATCTCATCAGCAATGCTGGGATGGAGACCGTCGAGAAAGCGCGCGCGTAGTGCCCCTGCGTTCCAGTCGCACGTCGCGGCTAATGTCTTGAAGCGGATCGCGTAATCCGTGATCGTGCCTCTCCCCTGAGAGACACGGGAGAGCTGAGCAGCCGCCTCGTCGCCCCGGGTCGATCTATCAAACAGGCTGGTCATCTCCTCATGGAACTCTCGAAAGGAACGACAACAAGGATCATTGGCGTGCCCGTCCCGTGAGCAGGGTCAGCACGAAGGCAATCCTGGTATCCTCCATCGCATACCGGCACGGTTGAAGAGCAAACACCAGTGAGCACTGTAACAGAAATGCCCGACAGGAGTTAGGATCCCCGTTGTAGAGCGGGGGGCTGTTGGCGTGGGGCTCTGGTTCATTCGAGGCTCCGCGAGATGGAGAATGCTGCGATCCCACAGCGTGGGTGGTTCCCCGGAGGAGTTCGGACACCTGGAGCTGTAACGCCGCCACTTGCCTGTGTAAAGCGTCAACCTCCCGGCCGCAGCGGTGAGGCGAGACGATGCTGTCCTAACAAGACACCTTGCTGTTGGAGTGCCGTGCGCAACGGATCCGGTCCCGCTGGGTCGTGTAGCTGGTCTGACCATTCTGTCATGGCCGTCAAACAGAGAGAGACCCAAGTGCGGGATGAACAAGGTTTTTATTGGAAAACGGCACAAGTCAATAATCCAAGAAGCCAGGCAGCGACAACCCCCGACCGCGGGAGTGGAAGTGAGACCACGCCGGAATGGTAGCGACCTCCGAAGAGCGTCGAAGATCCACTGCTGGCGTAAGGAGACAGAGTTCTGGGTTCGGGAAGTCCTCTCGACCCGAATCTCATGAAGAGAGAGAAGTGGTCTGTGCCCGCGAGGAGGGCGGCGTTGGCGATGCAGGCGTGGTACCAGGTGCCGAGAGAGCTTGCGGTCCGGGACGCCAATGGGAACTGTGGAGACAGGGAACAGATCAAGGAACGTGATAGGAGGTGAATCGAAACCACGTAGAAAACAACACTCGACAGGGTCGAGTGAGGTGAGTGGCGTTAAAGGTGTAAGTAGCGACCGTGACTAAGGCTGGGTCTACGACGGAGACAGAGGCTAAGGCTATAGTGTAACAAGACAGCGTCTAAGGCTATAGGTGAGCCGCAGCTACACCTAGGTCATTCTGAACTGGTTGAAACATGCAACGGTCAGACACAAGACAAGATACATCGAGGGGTTATGAAGGGAAGCTAAATGAGGAGGGAATAGTCGACAGGTGTGGGGCAATTACGGGAATAAGTAACCTTAATGAGGGAAGTGTTGTCAGGAGTGTGAGTGCAGAGTGGAAAATCACCAGTGCCAAGGAAAGCCTAAACGGGGACACAAGGGCGGCAACAATGACGCAGACCCCGAGCACGTGGTCAGCCACCGGCTGACGGTTTCCACGTGCTCGACAATAACAAGACAACTCCCGTGAAGGTAATCACCCCGACCTGACCCGAGTCATGACACTTCAAGGTATATTTTTTAATCAGTATGCACGTTCCCCTAAAAATTAAACCCATAACCTTTGCGCTGCTAACACAACATTGTACCATCTGAGCTACAGGAACATAATTCACCAAAGTGCATTTCAGGTGTATTTTGGGAAACCTTCAACAAACTTCTAAAGTTGGAAATCTAATCATTCTCAATATCTTGCTAACTTGAAATGAATCATAGAAAGAAAGTTAATTAAAAAAGAATGAAATCAAAAAACGACATTGATAGAGTAGAGGGGGTTGATGCGTGCGTACATAGCAACACAAGATTAAATCTTGAAGAGAAAATTTGAGAAAAGCCCTGCCATTGCCTGACCTTGATTAAGAGTAATGTGATGGAGGCAGAGGGCTTTTGTGACCATGTCGATCGTTTTGCATATTGGCTGTGTGTGTCTTAGTTGAGAGACATTTTTATTTGCTCAGCTGGAAGCCACTTGTACTCTGTTGTCAAAACACGAAGCATTTTCTGGATTCAATCAATGCTGAACGGTGTATAACACTTAAGGTTCTGTATAACTTTTTAAATGAACACAGTTGCTATGGTGTATTTGGAGGCTGCTGTAACTCAATAAAACACCTCTACTCAAAAAGCTGCACAATTTGAAGTTATTTATGTCCTCTGCACAGTGCCAGAAAATATAAGTTGAATACTTGCATCAGGGGGTTCATTCAAATCCCCAAATGTGAACAAAGCAATACCAAAGCATTAGTAATACTAAACCTAATTGAGCTCTATTACAGCCCATCACAATGTTTTTTCATTCCAATAACCTCTCTGCTCAGGTCTCTATATACTGTAGAAATTGAAGTTTAAAGATAAAATGCACACTGTCTGACCAGACATCCTATGGCGGCAAATCTGTCCTGCAACAGCTGTAGGGTCTAAAATATGACCCTTCATCTGACCCTGATTCTCACACACACAGTTCTCCTACAGTATATGCCCTTGTAACACACACACACACTTAATCAAGCTCATTAATTACCATCCGATCCCGGCACGGTTCCCCTCTCATTTTTCATAATAATGCCAGCATATGATTCCCAGATTCGTTTTTGTACAAGCACCTGAGTCATGTACACGCTCTGCTGTTTATTACTTTTTAATGCAGCCGTAATGACCAACCTGCTGTTCTCATTGATCAAGATATCCCACACCGAGCAACCGCCAGGCTCTGGTCGTTTTTCAATATTATTCACACGTTAAGCGCAACATGATAGTCCCATGTAATGCCATGACAGTCCTTAAATTCTGCATTACCAGAGGGAGGCAAATGTTTGAAGAGGATTCTGGGAAATAAGCTTATTTGAGGCATGCAGAGGGGAGTGTGAAAATAAGCAGCGAAGATCTGTGGTCCATGTGAAATGGAACCTCTGCAGAGGCCACGGAACAAAGCTAAGAGCAATTCTGAAAAGCAATCTAACACGGAGATTGGAGGAACGCGTCTGGCTTCAGCAGGCACAGCCACATACAGTTTTTAACCTTGGACTTGTGGGAACAGGTACGTGTGTGTGTGTGTGTGTGTGTGTGTGTGTGTGTGTGTGTGTGTGTATGCTCTTTCATGTCACACACCATAAGAGTTCATTTACCATGAAGTACACATGCAATACAAGCACATAGTATACAGTACATGATCAACTAAAATGTTAAGAATCTACTAGAATCTAAAAATCAACAAACACAGTGGGGAGGATATTGGTCCCCACAATGTTGTTCTGTTCGAGTTCCAGCATCCAGAGGACAAAATGCTGCCAAATCACAGCTGATCTTCCAATCACTGAACTCAAAGCTCCATTTGGCGGCAAAGAGAACAAGATGAGCTCCTGGCTTACCACTGAAGTAACGTCTGAATCAGAGCGTAAGGAATAGGTGCAAGCAATTGACTCTCACACGATCTGGATGGACACCATCAATTACTTGAACACAACTGAGTGAATAATGGCAATGGGGAACGCGCATGACTGCTGCCAACTAACAGCTGGAGATACAACAGTAGCCGACGGCGATATCGCATCACATGGCTAAGACAACACTCAGTCCAGAGCTTAAAACAACTACTGTATGTAGATTGCCAAACGGCTCCAGAGGCGATCCTAGGTATATAATGAAAAACAAACTAACTTTATTTCTGCTTACTTGGGTACGACTGAATACTGCCAAGTATACCAAGACTCCAAGCAAGTTTATAAGGTTTCACAGATCAGCTGTGTGCCATTATGGATGATGGCCACTGTTCAGAAATACTGCCAAATATTCTGATTGACCAATCAGAATCACGTATTGCTGAGAGAAGTTATACCCTGAACTCTTTCAGATGGAGTTCGCCTATAGATTTACAGTACATGCTTTAACTTGGATAAAAATGATCAATGTCATATTCACAACGAGCTACTCACTGCAGGTGGAGTCTGCTTCATCTGAACCATCTGGACACTCAGGTTCTCCGTCACATCTCCAGCGGGCTGGGACGCACTGCCCGTTCTTACATGCAAAATCTGTCGTGGCACACGTCTTTTTTGCTGTTAAAGGAAAGAGAGGAAGAAAGGGGACATATGCATTAAATGCACATAAATGTACAATATCTGTTTGTACCACACTTTAAGGGCTAGACTGCAGGAGACGCCAAAATTTGATCATTTTATATATTACATATACCGTAAAAAATGATTACAATCAACTTCATTCAAAGTGAGCATACTTTTAAGAGGACATTTACTTGCCCGGGCATTTGGCGTGACATAGTCTATATGATGGTCCTGTGTCTTAGTGTTTTGTTATGTTGTTTATGTTTTTATCTCTTTTACCTTTTTCTTGTCTTAATCTTGGTTATTTATTTTTATGCTGTTTTATTGGAAAGCACTTTGGTCAACATGAGTTGCTTTTAAATGTGCTATATAAATAAATAAACCAACAAACAAAACAAAGTCATTTTAGCTTTTTAACATTCCTTTAACACAATTAAATAAGTTAAGCAATTTCAATTTTTTTAAGTTAAGTTTAATTAACATAATTGTGACTTGTAGGGCCAAGCTGATTGTACTTAAAAACTTAAGGCAGCAAAAATGTTGACATTGACAGTGCAGATATACAACTGCATCTGGCAACAAATGTTCTGGTGAAGAAAGAAACCAAAACTTAAGAGACCTCATGCTTAAAGATACAAACAACGAAAGGCAAGCACTATGCGGTTAAGTGTACAATATATCTCTGTAGCTGCTTTATGTTGTGTTTGTAGTTTAATTGGGAGGAGAGTTTGAATGAACTGAAGAAACGACTCCAATGGGAGCAATTACGAGGGCACAGGTGCGCGTTATTGTGAATATATGGACCCTTACTTTTGTTTGTCTATGTGTGTAGATAAAGACTGCTTGCTTTAAAGAGTACATAACATCAGATCATGAAAATGAATGAATGGAAATGGTGAATGAATAACAAAGTTATTGGCTTGGCAAAAAGGGAGTCGACTCTGAATCACACCAACGAGTCGTCCCAAGTCCGATTCGCAAACCGCTGCGGATTTACATTTTGCTAGGACTGCTCGCGAAAACTTCACTCTTCTCCCCCAAACACTGAAGCTCGTGAGCCTCATTTGCGGTAGACCAATCACAGTCGACTAGACTATCTGACCAATCACATCAGACTAGGCTAGCGGAAAGGAGGGGATTAGACAGACAGATCGTGGAACGAATCATTTGAGAGTCAGTCAAGAAGTAAGGTAAGAATAACTGCCTATTATTACGAAATAATAGTGTTTTTACACTTTCTATGTACATAAACTTGTTGTTGGACACTCCATAAACCAAAGTAGGACCTTAAAAATCCCTAGTTATGTACTCTTTAAGTCCAGTTCATTTGTGGATGGGGTAAAACAGCCTGAAGGGAGAGCGATTGATGAACCGTTGCGTTGTCTGCTCTCTGGGAGGAAGACTAATAAGAGCTTTATCAGTGGAGGACAAATTGATTCAACAGTTCTCACTTACAAGTAATGCTCTATTCTCCAAATGCTATTGCTGCTTAGCATTTTACATATACTGAAAACAGTATTTAAATAAATAAATTATTATTTTTTATTTTATATGTTTGCAATTTTTTTGTTAAAATGTATATAAAGTCACAGAATAGGTAGTCATACACATTCCCACTCAAAGATAAGACATTATACCTTTAAACTAGGGCTGTCCAGTGTTTCTGCTACATTCATTTTGCCGTGGTGGGCCATCCCGCCAAAAGTCCTCCCCGCCATGACTACAGTGAAGCACTGTTTCCTATGGAGTTATATTGCGGACTATATTAAAAAGGAATTGCAAAATGCATTTGCAAATGCGTTTTCTATTTGTTCGTGTCAAAATTGTGACATAATTCAAACGCAAATGCAAACCGTTTTCATTTGCATTTACGCGAACGTACAATGTCTGCCAAATTTCAAAAGGAAAAGCAAAGTCTATTTGCAAATGAATTACCAGTGTCTTACGAGTTACGACCCTGCCAAATTTAAATCGCAATAGCAATTCCCCATATGCCATTTCACTTCCTCTGGTGTTGCGTATTAAGCCTGCCAAAACTCAAATGAAATCGCAAATCCCTTTGCATTTGCGTTTCCTCCGACTTGTACAGAAACCTGTCAATCAATGGCGGGGGTGGGCTTATTCAATGGGGCGTGTTTGTATCGGGAAGTGACGTCCTTCACCGTCGACTGGAACTTAAGTAGATACATACATGTGATACAGCTAAACACATGAGGAGTGAAGTTACAACTGCACTCACAATCGGCGTTGTAAACAGTGCAGTTTTCAGTTTTTTTGTTTGGAAATAACTCGCGCTGGAACTCTGGGCTCAGAGCGGCACCACTTAGCATGTGAAACTTCAGTGCAGGATGAATAATCATCACCTTCTGCAACATTCCTCTAAACATGTTTGTTTATGATATTCGTTTTCACAGTAGCTACTCCGAGGACATGACATTTCTTGACAACACTGTGACCGTATTTTGCATCATGATTAATACGTGTTGTAAACCATAACAAAACATGTTCACTTTGTATGAATAAACAGCATCCTGCATATCATTGTTGTTCATTATGCATACAGTATAACAAGTTAATAATAAATTACAAAAGTACGTGAATTCTACATCTCTTTATTTGTGTATCATAACATAGTGAGACAAAGACAAACTTGTGCTCCAGTGTTTTAGTGAGTTTGCTGGACACAGAAGTAGCTGTCATCTACAAATTACTGGATGGAGTTGTTGCTGTATTTAAAATTTAATTTCCGAACAGCCTTTTCAACAACATGTGCAGTAAATGAGCCCATCAGCTGATGCACCAACCTGAGAAATTAATGTAATTATGATGAATCCACACGGCTTCAATATGACTTTTATTGGTAGCTCATTGAGATCACCAGACCACTGTTTGTGTTCATCTGTTTATCGAGCCCGTTGAACTTCTTTAAATTATACTTGTTAAGTACCGCAATTGTGATTCATTGTAAAGATTTTCTCTATATGAAACTTTGCATCTGATCCTCATTTGTTCCATTATTGTTATTTTGGCTTTTAGCTGTAGCTGAAACCCTTTTAGCCACAACCAGTGTCACCTTAGCGTTGGACTGACTGCCACCACTGCGACGGTGAATGACGTCACTTCCCGATACAAACACGCCCCATTGAATAAGCCCACCCCCGCCATTGATTGACAGGTTTCTGTACAAGTCGGAGGAAACGCAAATGCAAAGGGATTTGCGATTTCATTTGAGTTTTGGCAGGCTTAATACGCGACACCAGAGGAAGTGAAATAGCATATGGGGAATTGCTATTGCGATTTAAATTTGGCAGGGTCGTAACTCGTAAGACACAGGTAATTCATTTGCAAATAGACTTTGCTTTTCCTTTTGAAATTTGGCAGACATTGTACGTTCGTGTAAATGCAAATGCAAACGGTTTGCAATTGCGTTTGAATTATGTCACAATTTTGACACGACAAATAGAAAACGCATTTGCAAATGCAGTTTGCAATTCCTTTTTAATATAGTCCGCAGTATAACTCCATAGTTTCCCATTCATTCATAATTTGTCCAGCCATTGTTGCTAAGTTTGCAACTCTTGCGCAAGGTCTCGCTTTCCTGGTGCAGGAAACACGCCTGTGAGTGAGCAGCAGACAGTAGGGAGAAGCCAAAGACGCTAAATGAAAAGCCTACAACATTTAGCCAAAAAGCGTAACAGCTAATGCTAATGCCTTGGCTTCCGTTCTTTAAGGTGTGTGTGGGAATTTTATCGGACGTTGTGTCATGGTTATAAAACAGAACTGAAAACAGAAAATATGTAAATGACAACGGCTTTGTTGGGCAATAAGCTGTGTTCAGAGAGTAACGGAAACGGGTCTGAAGTTGCAACTTTTGCTGCCTTCATGCGCTCTCGGAAATTCGACAATTTGCACTTCAACCCAGAAATAATTCATAGAACGACGCTCTTTTAATGTTAAAAGATACTTGTAATGTTTTAATGCTCCTAAATCATTAGTAACATTAATATTACTAAATACTTTTAATGTTAATAAATGCAGACGTTACTTTCGGGTTTGTGGTGGGAAATATCCCACTTCTGAGGTGTCTTTAACGCAGTATTTAAACTACGTAATGATGACACAAATATGATAATTAGTGTAAGACATCATCAAGTGCCACAGTTTCACAAATATCCTAGCTGAAACACTGCTGTCTAATTAATCGATTCCAAAATAAACGTGCGTGTTTATGCATTTATATATGTATATATAAATACACAAACATACATGTATATATTTAAGAAATATCCACGTTTATATTCTATAAATATATATTTATACATACATACATACATACATATATACACAGTATATATACATATATATATATATATATATACAGTATACAGTATATACAGTATATATATATATATATATATATATATGTGTGTGTGTGTGTATACATTTATATATAATTGTATGTGTTTTTTATATACACACATGCATGTTTGTGAATTTATATATACCTGTACATATGCACAACACACACATATATTATAAAAACACATGGCAGAGAAAGTTCTGGCTGATTTAAAAACACTACTTCAAACCTTATTAAACCATAGCTAATTAAAAAAACAAATGACAAATTTACAAAAACTCAAATTCTCCACACTTGTCATGCAAAACTAAAATTAAAACATTCCAAAAAGATGAACTGTGCAAGTGGCCACATCGAAGTCATGGAAATAACCAAATAAAGGCAGAAAACTGTGAATTCATGCTGTTACAGAAAAGTATTCTGTCAAATTTCTCTCTGGAACGGTGAGCAAATCCCAAGCCCTCGCCTCCCATCAGAACAAGAGGATTTCATCTAAGTCTCCCCTATCTCCCCAGCCAAGCTACTTAGACTGAAACAAGCCGAGATTTACCAACTCACACATCACAGGGAACATGTTTCCCATTATCTTCCTCTGAAACCAGTAGGGCCAGTTGGTTTTGGGTTGAGTACCTCCAAATTCTAGAGAAAGAGATGGTCAGTGAGAACCAGTTAATTGCAAAAGATCCCTCACTAGAGCTTTATCACACGGACAAAATGTGACCGTATCCCACACTGCATTACTTTTGAGAAGAACATTTCTTCTCTTAAAGAGTCAGTGTGCCCTTTTTGAAATATTAAAACATTTCTTATATCTTAGTTTGATGTCCCTGCAAAGAGAGAACCCTTTCTGTGGCTCTTTTAAAACAATGTTTGTTTAAGCAATATCCACTATTTCTGGCTCGACCAATGGCGTGAGTTTGGGGCGGGACTTAGTGTTTGGTAAGCGTATGGAATTTTCTTTTATGTGCCACCAGAGGCGCAGACATTCTCATTGTAATTTGCCTTTAATTTTACACAGCAGCAAACATCTATTTTGAAGTGCTGACATATATTGCTTTGACTTTGAGAGCAGAAGGCATGAATGGGGGGGGGAGTTTGGTGTTATGTTGCGTGGGTGTGAGAAAACCCACGCAAAAGCATGTGTGTTTTACTAATTTTCCTCTAGGACTCTCTAGGCAGACGGCCTCAAGCGTCGACTCGTGGGATGTGCTGATTAAAAGATGATACGTATTACAAGCAGCATATATTCCATTATGCACACACTCTGGATATACACAAGACGCACATACATAATTTAAAATCACACGTAAAGTTCCATGAATTAACACAAAATTCTACACAAATGCGTGCTCTGATGCAATCAATCACGTACGCCACATGTATGTCAACATCAAGCATGTGCAATTGTGATTTTTTCATTCCCCCTTGTGAAACTTGAATAGGATTTGCCTAACAGATGTGTTTCTGTTAAGAAACAAAGGGAGAGATTGAGAATGTCTACTTGCACACAAAAACGCAAATAAACCCGTGACATTCCCAGAGTTCCATGCTCCAGAGACCCCATTGCTTACTGAGAGACCACTGGCCTGTGACGATTAGCGGTAGGTAGCAGTCTTTGTATTCCCCGCTATCGTTTTACAGAGCGGGTGGTCTGCATGGGACATGAGTCACCCGACGGCAGCGCAAGGTCAAAGTCCTTCGATTTTCACAAGCCATTTCATCCAAGACTTCGCAGAGAATGTCTGACAGCAGTCTAAACACGACTGACACCTTCAGTTAGCCGGAAACTGCTGAAAAGCCAATGCAATTTTAAAAAGCAGTGGAACAGCTAGGAAATTGTCATTCAATCTGCTTCAAGAGGTATTAGCAGCTTTACTTTGAGCTAACAAAATCACGCCTGAAGGTGATTAGCGCTGGGGTTTTTAAGAGCTTTTAAAAACCAGCAGTCATTTATTAGCTTCTAGCGGCTCTATTCTGGTCTAAAGCTTGTTAATTTTGATGTTAAATTTAATAGTGCACTCATGTTGCCTGGGAGAGGTAAATCGGTTCTAGCAGATCACAGATCTGAGATGTGCTGTTTGGAGAGGCGCTGTGATTGCTTGACTGTGGTTTGTGTGGTCCTGAACGTTCCTTTCAGATAAGATAGCCCACCTATTATGGGATAAGGCAATCGCAGTGCCATCGTGAGCAGGGCTATAAAAATGAACACGTCATAATCGTAAATGGAGTCTGTGAGGAGAGGCACCTCCAGGGGTCACATATTCAGTCTGCCTCCAAATTGTAGATATGTTACAGATGAAATCTTATTTTAAAACAGTATTCAGGCTCGGCAGTACATGTGACCCTGTCTAAGAAAACCCAGCTAAAGTCATTTTTTGTTATTTACTTTATATATAAAATCATTCTACATAATGTAAAGATTCTGTGAAAATATAGCCTTGAAATCTCTCATTTTAACTGAGTAAGGACAGTTCAAAGATAGAAAATCATTGTGACATTATAGAATGAAATCAAAATTTGATGCTCATTATCTCATAAGAGATTTCATAGCCAGGGTCACATTTAGAGTATTTAGTAAATTTGTAAAATGAAAGTAACATAAATACAAAACAAAACTAAACGACTATAAACTAATATTTTATTGATAACACACACGGTTTAAATTGTCAATCTGAAAAAAAATCCTCTGTGAAAAAAATTGTGAAAGTTTTAAATAAATAAATAAATAAATGTTTATATAAAAATTCCATTCACATACTGGTATTTATGGACGTTCTTACAACTATATTGCCATTCATTCTTGATTTTCACTAACACAGAGATAATACACAAAATACACAATCACATATAATTCACTGGCCTGTTAATTTCTCTCCCCTTACAGTCGATAAGATTTACTGCTTGTATTACCGCATGACTGAGACTGGGTAGATTACTTGTAATCTGTAATCAGTAACTGACTACAATTCATATGACAAAATTTGTAGTTAGTAACGTAATCTCTTAGATGAAACATTTTTGGTATACCAGTCCCTACAGGATTTTGCGAAGATTTTTTGTGATTTCTGCGGCCAAAAATGCTTAATTTTGCAGCGGCTTTATTCAAATTTTGCGATAAAAATTGCAGGTTTTTATTTTTTTTAGGGATGCACGATATTATCGGCACGCCGATATTATCGGCAGATAATGGCTTATAAATTAATTATCGGCATCGGCCCGATAAAGAAAATAATGCCGATATGCCTCGCCGATAGGAAGCTGTAATTAAATCATGCTTGTAAAAGCAGCACATTCTTACATTAACTGAGTGCGCAAAGAAATCCATCTCTGCGCCCGTCAGCCGCGCACTGCCTATTTATTGATTAACGCTTTTAACTAAAACACAGAGTAAAAATAAAGTTGAATCCTGCCCATCGTCCATCGGGAGTAGACTTTGAACTTGAGCTCAAGCGTGCATAATATGCAACGCGCCGCCCTGTGACTTTCGTCTCTGCACACTGCCGTTTTGTAGTCTCCATTTCAAAGACACCTATGCTCTTGTTGCTTCTTTAATATTTACCAAATTCATTTTCCAAATGTTTTAAATTATTTCGTTTATCATAATTTTAAAATGTGAAAAGTTCGGCTCGACATTAACCAGGGCTCTAGACTAACTTTTTGCACTGGTTGCACTGGTGCGCCTAACTTTTTTTCTTAGGTGCACCAGCACAAAAGTTAGGTGCACCCAAATTTTCGACCGCATCGCATTTAACACCGCAGTTTTACAAGTTCACTTTTTTTTTTAAATCGCTGTCCATATAGGCAATATTGACTTGATTAAATGACTTGAAATGATTAACTAACAATCTGGTCAACATAAAGTTCTTTATTTGAAGCACAATTCTACAAGAAAGCAGGGCTCTAGACTAACACTTGAGAGATGTGGCACTGGTGCTACCAAGTTATTCAGTTGGTGGCACCAGCCCTTAATTTGATAGCACGAGTCGTGGGGTGAGGTAAGAAAAAAGAATCACTAAAACTTCATTAAAATGTGTTTAATACATTAATAAATCAATTAGAAATTAATACAAATCATTGTTTATGATTGAATTATTTTTATTGTATATGTAAACTCTCTTTCAACACTTTACCATATTTAAAGCTACTTTCTTCCTTTATTTGTTGTGAATGACTCCTATAAGAGAACACAATTCCTTTAATATCAGTGAGTGTTTTTGGGCCCGTCCGTTGTTGTTTGATGAACATTATAAACAGAGATCTTTATTATGCTGCTGCTCGCGCAATATACTGGAACACGTGTTTTGTTTCCCAACTGTTTGGTCACGAAACAAACTGAATACCTATACAAGGTTTCTTGTTAATATGGGATTTTTTAGGTTATTTTGTGTTAATATGTCCGTTTCAGAGTAAGAAGGCGTGAAAGAGAACCCCGTTTAGTATTTTGTGCTCTGACTCTCTGGGCGCGCGCATATCTCAAACAACCCGCGAGACCTCAAGGTTTTTGGTGATTATTCTTCATGAAAGCTGCATTGATACATGTTTGGCTTCTATCAATAGCGACTTACAAATAAATAGTATTTAGCGTGATGTATAACGTTTTGTATGCTTTGCAGTATTGTTAGAGATCTTTATACAATAGTTTAGTGCATAAAGTTTAAACACATGTTTCCTGCATTAGCTTCACATGCATGCAATACTTGCAACACATTTCGTTATCTTTGCTGTTTTGTACCTTAGCAGGGGAAATTCTTGTATTCTGCATATTTATTTAAGTTGCAAGATTGAGCGCTTCACTCGTCTGCTCTTTCGGTCCTTCGCCTCTTACCCGTAACCCACGAATTACGTCTTTGGGGGCAGGGGCACTCATAGATAAGAGAATGGTTGAAGGAGGGGAGACGAAAATGAGTGACTGAATGCGCAGCTTGCGCAATATAACATTTCTGCGCATTAAATTTATAATACGCAAAAATTATATATTGATCAGTTTGACAATCGCACCGGTGCGACCATTAAGAAAAACTTGTCGCACTGGCAGGAAAATTTGTCGCAAAATGAGACCATTTAGTCGCAGTCTAGTGTGTCAGAGCATTGGTTATGATTTTCGGACGGATCAGGCCTTAATTTAACATTCTTAACGAAAAAGTTGTCAATCGTTCTTTTCATCTTCTCTCATCATCCGTGGCTACATCCACTCTGTTTATCTGACGGGCCTAGGCTACTCACCTCTCTCTATCTGACTGCAGCACAGCATTTTCAAACGTACACACACGTACAGGAATATCTGGACCACGGCCAATCAGAGGGGGTCCGCCCTATCTCTGATTGGTTTAGACCACGATATGGGCCTAATGTGTCTGTTGTTGAACCACAGGGAGACTCTCGCAGAGACTTTTTTTTCCCTCGAACGGCTGGTCGCACCGGTGCGGCCTCAGATTTTTTTAGTCGCACCATTGAGAAATTAGGTCGCATGTGCGACCAAATTGGTTGCACTCTAGAGCCCTGTTAACGCTTGTCCGCTTTTCCGGGACAAGTGAATGTTTTGTATGGGCAAGTGAGAGATAACTTTACTTGCCCGACTGGACAAGTAACTTGAAAAAAAATAACAACAGTGCGACATATATGTAGAATAATAAGAATACGTGCATTAGACAGAGCTGTGTGTTTGTGTGTAGTGCGTTTGTCGTGGTGGTGCTTGTTGTGTGTGACAATAATCAAAGGCGCATCGCACTGAGTCCATGTAACTACATGCGGACGCGGAATCCTGTTATTTAAATGTCATCTGGCTGTTCTGCGTGTCTGAGTGAATTACGTGCACAGTTTAACATGCAACACGAGTGATGGTCGAGTATTTGTCTGCGTCTGCACTGTATGAGGATATGAACACATGAACTTCATCTCCAGAGTTGCTCTGAGAGTTTATTATACGAGCGTTTTACTGTTTGAGTGAAGCTATCTGCAAACAAGCGTCTTCCCGAAGACCCGTCAAAATAAAAGTCCTGTTAAATTGATCACTCAGACAAAAAATACTGTGGTGTACTATAGTATTTGCTTTTGAAAATTGTAGTGCCCTTGTAGTGAATTGATAAACACTGTATACTATTATAAAGTTCAAAATCACTATAGTATCTAAGAAATTTACTGCAGTTTACTATAGTATACTACAGTAATTTATGTGGACAAATATACCACTGTTGTATAGTTAAAAAGGAAAAATACACAACTGAGAAATATTCAAACAAATTTAGGTAATCTAAAAATGATACGGCCCTAATTTATTCATCTGTATGTAACATTAATGTCTTTTGTCAGTTACCTGTCTATTCATGATGAACTGCACTTGCATATTTTTTTTTAATGATGACAACAGACGATTTATACTCCTACAGTTTGGCCTGTGCTACCAAACTTTAAACCTTTCTAGCACCAGTGCTATGTGCAAAAAAGTTAACCTACAGCCTTAACACTAATAATAATTACTGCTTGCCTTTGTTTTATAGCAGTCACGGAGAGTAGGCCTATACCCAAATTCAGGTGGCCAAAGCGGACACTAGTTAAAATGCTTAGAAGCAAACTTTACCAATCTAGATCCGGAACAATTATATTGAGAATTCAAATGAAATATCATTTTTTTATCGCTGGACAAGTAATTTTTGTACTCGGACAAGTGAATGACAAGTTTACTTGTCCGAAGGACAACCACATGACAATGCTTAATGTCAAGCCATGTGAAAAGGCACAGTCACTGAAGTGACCAGGCTATGCCCCCTTGTTTTTTTCCATGGGCTCAGTGCTGGCGCTTATTTTTTTCCCATGCAGCTTATAATTGCGACCAAAGCACCTTGGTTGAAAAAACGCTGTCCAGTGCCTGGCGCTTTTAGCTGCGTAAAAACGCCCGGTGGATAGACAGCATATATCGGTATCGGCATCGGCTATCGGCTTAATTGAGGTGGAAATTATCGGCATATCGGATATCGGCAAAAATCCAACATCGTGCATCACTAATTTTTTTACAGAAAAAGTTAAAAATACTACTTGAATTGGCAAACAGGGTTCTTCTTTAAAACTACCACCTGTGAAAACATTATTTATGCATTTCCTATTATTAAAAGGCATGCAGCAGATTCATACTGAAGGTCTGGAAACCTTGGCCGCTTTAAGTTTAAGGCCTGCCCAAGAGGCCATTTTGACTGACAGGTCAAGCAACCAATCACATTTCGTTTCATGCCACTTCATGTTTATGGTTGTGAAAATGCCTCTGTGATAATGTTTATGAGTTTATGCCATGAACCTTGCATACTTTTAAGAAAACAGCGTTTAGTTGATTGTGATGAATGTTCATTGACACCGATATAAACATGACAGCTTTCTTCATAGATCAGATGGCTTTATGTTGTTTCCAGGTGTGTTGTTTAAGAACGTAACACACACATCGGTGAGGCTGACTTGACTCAAAGCCACCAGCACTGCAACCTTTAGCCAAAAAAAAGCTAATGCTCACGCCTTCAGCTGAATGAAGGAAAGGAGACCAGAGGCTAGTTTTTTTAAATAGATGGCAATGGATGTTGTTTGTAAATTGTAAGTGTTACAGACCTTTCTATCTATGACGTCACATGGCGCATCTTCGGCCAAATTATGCGGAAAATCTGCGGCAATCTCTCAATTTTGCAAGTTGCTGCAAATTTTGCTGAGTTTGTTTGATTATGCGTTAAATTCTGCAAAAGCAAAATCCTGCAGGGCCTGGTATACGTAATCTGACTACTTGTGGATTGTATTCAGATTACTTTTCACTTAAATCTTATTTGATGTTACATATATTGAAGCAGGATCATTTTGTACTATTTTGACAGATACAACGAGGAAAAATATCCCATTCTTTATCACCAACAAGAGCCTCAAAATCTTTTTAAAGTACAGTATGGACAAAATACTAACACTCATATAACTTGTTGTAAGTGTTTACAGATAGTAACAGGGAATAGTTTTCCCATGAGTTTCCTTAAAAATGAAAGGGTGTCTGTTAGGGGTGTGACAAGATCTCGTGCCACAAAATCTCGCAAGATTAAAAATGTGACAAAATTTCTTGTCAAGGTCTCGTGATATCAGCATGATGGGGTTTGATGGTGAAATTAGTATTGAAGATTCCCTGCCACTTTTAAATCATATTATAATTCCTAAAAATAGACGCAAAATTACATTCATTTAAGCAAAATTTTCAAAATGCACCTATTTAGCATTTTGTGATTTTCAGTTGAATAAACAACTATTTTTTCATATATTTCATCATTTAGGATTACTTAAAAATAGTGTAAAAATCTTTTCTTGTAATTGTGAACCCGATCTTGTGTCTCGTCGCATCTCGTGGGCTAAAGACAGAAGTATGGTCCGTCCGTCTGCATCCGCGCGCCATCCGCATGATGCAATTTTCGTCATCAGAACGTGCCGCGAACAACAGCGCATGCGCGAAAAAATTGCACTAGTCCACTAGGGGTCAATACACACACAGAAGGTGTACTCTGTAAAAAAAAGACACAAGTAAATAGCATTACACATTGTGCAAAAACCCTTGATTTGTCAAATATTTATTTGTTGTCATTAAAGTATCGCTACAGTATTTCACCACCAGTATTTTTCTCCAAGACACCAACACACACACACACACACACACACATACGTGTAAGCATGGAAACTCTGATATCTGCAACTCTCTGAGCGCAAAGCTGAAAGAGAATTAGAAATACTAAGTCAACGGGCTGCAAAGGTGACAACCAGATTAAGTCTGAAACCCAGGTGAATTTCAAAAGCACAACTGAACTCCTCAGAGAACACGAGAAGATAAAGCCTTGTGAGTTTGGCATTACACTGACGCTTCACAGCTGAACGCCGAGCGCTAATCTGCCTCTCCTGCCTCTGTATGCAGATTTTGAGAAAGCACCTCATCACACACCTTCTGTAGCCTTTTTGTTTAACACGTCAAGGAGTCTGAATATCTCTGTGAACGAGATAAAAAAGTGAAACATTTACGAGCGTGCAGGCACTCGGGTACGCTCTAGTCAAGGTGCACCTGTGCCAAAAAAGCTTAAAACGAGCATTTTGTCAGGTTAGAATCTGTTCTTGAAGAACATAATACCTTCTTAAAGGAAAAACGATAAATGCACTGTGAAACTAGGTCCATTTAGAGAAACGAGTGGCACAGAGGCGTCCTGCTGAATGGAGCAAAGACGTGCAGCAATTGCTGGTGTCAGCAACTCGGCTGGGAATAAAAGTTTTCCTGAAGTGCTGATCCAGAACCAACATTTTACAACTGAATCTGAGCTTTAAATCCATGCACAAATATGCAAACCTGGACTTAAGGTGGCACACAATTACAACAGCAGCTCAAGTCATGCGCTCAGCAATATATTGTTAAAGGGACAGTTCATAAAAATAACAGTCACTGTTTACACACCTTCTCGTAAATGCAAATTTGTACTGACTTTCTTCTACCAAAGTTCATGGATGGGGACCAGGGGGCTCCAAAAAGAACCAAAAAAGTAGTTCATATGACTTAAAAGCATGGAACAATAACTGTTCCAGAAAGACATATGAGTGGGGAATTGATGACATGACTTTTTAGTGAACTGTCCCTTTAAGAGATGATGCACAATGACACGAGAGAGCAAGAACGAACCACTGATATTGTGGAAAGGACACAAAGGGTAAAATCGTCTATCAGCCTGTTTTAATTTCATTTCGTTCGTCTTCAGCTCTCCCCCACTTTCTATTCTCTCTATCCATCTCCATTGATTTCAGCAATGTTGATGTTGTCCTCAGACAAACAGGAGGATAATAAACATAACTGTGCAGCAAACATTCCTGCATAAATATTTACACTGACCACTAGATTTGCTCCTTTGTCCCTTGTCCATAACATAAAGGGAGATATTTCGACACCGTCGTTCGGTTACCAATATTCTTCAAAATATCTTCTTTTGTGTTCTGCAGAAGAAAGTCATACAGGTTTGAAATGACAAGAGGGTGATGAAACAATGACAGAATTTATATTTTTGGGTGAACTGTCACTTTAAGGTGGCAACAGCAAAATCTATTTTGTTCTTGTTTTTTTGGAGCCCAAAGGCACGAGTTGAAAACACAAGCAACTATCGTTATTTTTAGCACCGAGGCGACATGAACAAACATGCAATCAAATAGATCATATCAGGGTCCATCAACAACAACACATTACAGTTGAGGGCTTTCATTAATAGATCAAACAAAGCTCTTTTTTGGGAGAATGACAGCAAAAAAAATTTTTTTTTCAAACTAGACACATTACAAAGTGTCTAAAAATTAGGTTTAAAGGACGGTCACCTTTCATTGACGTAATGCTATTGTGTTATAGCAGTGAAAAGTACATGGGAGGTAATGCAGTATCTACTGTACATGAAGGAATTTAACATGCGGTTCTTATTAGTGAGGATGAAATACAATTACAGCACATTTATGGCCAAACAATATCTCAATCTGCATCCAACAGTCTCTCTAGTTCAATCCACCTCATGTTTTCATTCTCCATAGCAAAATTTACCCTAAAATGAAAATTCTTTTATCATTTACTCACCCTCACATCATTCCTTTCTTCTGCAGAACACAAAAGAAGATATTTTGAAGAACGAAGGTAGCCGAAGTACCAAACAACAACGGACCCCATTGACTTCCATTGTATGAACCACTGAGACATTTCTCAAAATATCTTATTTCGTGTTCCACAGAACAGAGAGTCATACAGAGGTTTTAAATGACATTAGGGTGAACAAAGAATGACAAAATTTTCATTTTTTTTCAAATATCCCTTAAACAGCTAAGAAACATGGCAATGAAAGCCTCCAGTTGAGCTGCACTTTGACTGTTGAAAGCACTTTCTGTCAGCGTTGGATTCAGTGGATGCGCTTCTTCCCGGATCCACCGAGTCTAGGGTGAGGGTCAACTGCCACGTACAGCACTGTGAAAAATGGCTTAGGACAGTACCGCACACATACTGTATATATACAGCATTCAAATGCACACAAAGAAGCAAGTTCAATGGGTCATACACACTGCAGCATATAAACATTATCCCTGCCACTTCTCATGCTCACTGCTGAGAATTATGTGGTTACAGTATGTGAACTGTGTATATTCAAACCTTTATTTCATGTATTACTTCCATCACTAAAATACTTGTGTCCTTACACTAAAGTATCACCAAAAATCCCTTCATTCTGTACACAACCTTAATGGAGCTCAAACACAAAATGAATGTGTTTATGAAAAAACAACAACATTGAAATATTACAAAGTGCCAAAGATGATTACAAACTTGTTGTGATTGATGTACTCAACAGGGGTTTAGATAACAGCAACAAAACAATACTTGAGACGACATGCTGATAAACTACATCCGATCTCAGCGTGACTCTTACTCTCATTTGTTTTGGAGTGTGTGTGTCTCCCTCATGTGGTTCAGTGCCCGGTCATATCCTATCATCACAGTGTGCGCTCAGCCACGAACAAACTGCCATTTGCTTTATTAATACAAATGTATGTATGTGTGTCTGAGAGCGTTTGGAGGACTTTGTGGGGGGGGGCTTTGACAAAGCGACAGGCCCAGAGACAAAGGATCTGGACAAATCTGCCCTGCTGACCAGTATTGGGTGTAACTAGTTACTAAGTAATTAGTTACTGTAATTTAACTACTTTCCCCTTGAAAAAGTAAAGTAAGGGATTACTCTTATTTTTTCTGTAATTTAATTACAGTTACTTTTGATGTAATTAAACTAAATACTTTGTGTAATATATGTGTGTGCAATAGTGGAATTGACATCAAAATTCAAAGTCCAACTTTAAAATCTGTGCTTTAATGTATAATTCTCACATTTGTAATACTTTGGTCAGTTAATAAGAGTACTTTATGTAGTTTAATATTATTTATTTAAATGAATTAAAAGAGCCGTTTCATGCCTATCCTTGAATCACTTAACTAATCAAGGTTGATATAGGATATAGAAAGTAATTAGTAACAAGTAACTAAATACTTTTTGGAGAGAGTAATTTGTACAGTAATCTAATTACACTATTGAATATGTAATTAGTAACTGGTAATTCATTACTTTTTCAGAGTAACTTACCCAACACTGCTGCTGACATGGAAGAATTCATTTCAATTACTAATGTCCTTAACCACTCGACAAAGACGAAACGCAACAGCCCTTTTTCTAACAGGGTATTGAGGAAAGGAAGGGAGCAGTGCATTAAAAAACAGACACATAAAAACAACCTGCTGCTTTGATTCGCTTGGAGTTTGGGCTAATGATGGTATGACATTATTTCCTTTGCGACAGAGGATTTTCCACCAAAAAAAAACACACTTCTATTTCTTTTAAAACATAATTAAATGAAAACCGGATATGTTTCAGTGTTTAATGAAAAAGAACATTTCATTTTTTTTATTTGATATATTTATACTATATAAATTTAGAACCAAAACATGTTACATTTTATTTATATGTACAGTATATTGTAATGAGCAGGTGTTAAACCTTTACAAACCTTTTATTCTCGTGCATTTTCTTTTGGATTCGATTTTTAGCCTAAACTGTTTATATGCAAATCAAACAACTCTTAACACGTTCTGTCTAAAATGGTCAGTGGTTGCGTTTTTGTTTTTTCATTTCCTGTCTGCTGTTTGCAATGTGGCCTCTCGCTCTCTGTTTATGCCACACATATCTCCCTCTCCGTTTACGTCGCGCTCACTCTCCCTCCTCCTTTGTTGTTTAGTCTTTGTCTCAGCGTTGCTTTTTTGCAGCCATGGCAATATTGTGGAAGCCCCACCATCACTCATTACAGGGCAGGGTGTGTGTCTGTGTTGGTTTTAAGGGGAGCGCTGGTCTCTCCTGTGAATATAGTAATGCTGTTGGGGACTGTTCTTTTCCTACATCCTTTTCACAGACACCTATATTTTATTAGAATATACACTTACATACCCTCATCCATTATCCATCCAATGCAAGAAAACACGGGCATCCATAGTATGTCACGGCCAGGCATTCCATAGATATGATGCATGCACACTTCACTTCTAAAAAAAATGAAGACCCATGCATTGGGCAACAAATACAGAATTTCTGATACCGTATGAAACGACAACAAGCATGTGATCATGGGTATATCTCTTACAACATGTCTGATATGTCATGCTTGTACTAACCAGGGGACTGTGTGTCTGCTAAAATTAAATTCTCCCTTTTTATTTGCAGTAACGTTCAAAAAAATTACAAATTAGACCAAGAACAGAAATGAGACCGTAAATAAGGTCAATTTATCTGGGAATATCAGACCTTGTCGCGAATGGCAATTCAGAATCACGTTTCAACATTTACAATGTATTTAAAGGAATAGTTTTCTAAAAATCTTCAAATTCTGCCATCACTTATTCTCCTTCATGTCATTCAAAACCTGTATGACTGTCTCTGCTGTGAAACACATGAGAAGATATTTTGTGAAATGACTCCGTGGTTTTGTATCCACACAATGTAAGTAAATGGGGTCTAATGTTGTTTGGTAACAAACATTCTTCAAAATGTCTTTTCTGGGTTTTTTTGCAGAAGAAAGCAATTCATACAGCTTTGGAATGACAAGAGTAAATGATCAAATTTTTATTTTTGGGTCAACTACCCCATTAACAATTTAACAATACCCAAGTAAAATCAAATGTATCTGTTAACATTAGTGAACAATAAACTAACTTAAATGAACAATAAACAACTCTATTTGTATTAGAAACATTCAGAAAAACTAATGGTAAAAAATGTGGTAAAAATATGTTGCTCTGTGTTAATTCATGTCAAATAATGCATTAACAAATTTTAAGAAATGAGACAGTATTGTTACATGTTTTCAATGGGTTTACAGTACAATTCATTCACAAATTGATTAATTATTATGACATTTCTGAAAAAAAGATATCCTAAATATACACAGTCCACAGTCATTTCATTTAAAAAGACTCTAATGAAGCTCAGCGTAACTCATTAGTTCTTTTGTTCATAACTCCTAGTTTGTGTTCCTGTAGCTCAAACAGAAGAGCAAAGCGCTAACATCGGTTTCAGTCTCCAGAGGATGCACATACTGATAAAATAATGTATAGCTTCAAATCAACCTAAATTGAGTTGGATAAAAGCGCCTTTAGACGCATTAATGTCAACGTACTGTAACTCCAAACAATGCAGATGGTAAAGCTCTAAGCAGAGAAGTCCAATAAAAAAAAATCTGCAGCCATTATACCCAACAATCATCACCTCACTAGAGCTCCAGACTGACATTTAGAGTCTCAAATTAGCGCTTTAATTAGCAGCATATGCTTCCCGAATCATAGCAGAGGGGGCTAATAGATCAGACTTTACTGAACCACACACAGCACAAGTATGTAAGTGCTACAATCAAACCCTACACAAACTGCTTCTAATCCTTCATCTAGACCTTGACTGCATGATTTTACTCTACAGTCCTGGCTTTACATGTACAGATTGTCAGATTTTCTTCGTAGATCTTCCCAAAAGTCTTTGCAGATCTTCAGACGGTCATGATAATCACGTTTTTTTAGCTGATCTCGCTCGTACACTGATGGAAATCATTATGGCGTGTGGGAGGGATGCACACAATGACTAAGCTCCTTTGATACGCTGCAAATCTGCTTGATTGGAGAGGAATGAGAAAGCGAGGTTGACATGGCGTTTTGTTGCCGCCTTTGAAGCATCAAACATCTGTGTTTCACGTTGACAGGTCTTTAAAAGCGCTCAAACGCTGTGCAACAATGTAAAATACCAACATGGCGTTTCACAGCTGACCTAATTCATTTATAAACAACACTTTGCAAATAATCACAACATAGAGCTTCATCACTGAACTAATGACTTTATATCATGACTGAGATAATATATAAGCCTATATACTGTAAAGTGCCTTCAAAAAACAAGACTAAGGAATTCTTCAAAGTTCTAACTTTCACCATACATCCTAGATGCCAAAATACAGATATGCAACCAAACCATCCGGTGTGAACTCCACCTCCACAAAAAAATGAAAATTCTGTCATGAATTTCTCACCCTCAAGTCGTTCAACAACCATAGGGGGGAGTCAGGAAGCTCCAGGGGACGGTTGCACCAGCTGTGCGTAAGTTTCAACTTCGCCTAGTTTAGACTTAAATGGGCACTAAGTCACAACTTGCACACTACTAAATATTTTTGAGTTGCACCATTCAACTTAGTTGAAGCGTAACGTTAAGTATAAACTAAATATTTACGGAATAAACTTGCAGACTCATTGAACAAACTAAATAAAGTAACATAGAAAATGTAGCTTCATTCGGCATTATTCACTACTTTAAACACGTATATTAATGCAGACATTTACAGTCACGAACCTTTAAAACAAAGAACATAATGTGATGATGACATTATTAGCGTTTCTACCAAGAACCAGTCCTAGCGCGCCTCCGTGTGTGCATCCATCTGCCTGTGTTGAGCATGTCAAAATAAAATCATCTTTTTTATTTCATTGGGGGTTGGCAGTAAAATGAAATCACCCGTATTACATGTCATTAATGGCTGGTGCAACCCTACCCAGAACCTCAACAAAACTATCTCAATTTGTGTTCCGAAGATGAACCGATGTCCTAAGGTTGTCGAACAACTTTTGATAATGGTTTGAGAATCCATTTGTGCTCTACAAAACTGTTATTGCACTACAATAATGCGTTAAAATATTGATGCGATGCAATACCTGGAAAAATATGTAAATCATATGTTGAACTATTCAAAAGATCTCTTTGAATTACTGAGAAAAGGACACTTAGGAGTAAAACAGCAAAGTATAGGAGCTTGTGATACGTTTCTATTTAACACCCCTTAAAAGCACCAAGGTCCATCCCATCTGCGTGTCTTTCATGTTTTTGTGCATCGCCAACAGTCGCGAGCCATTAAAATATAGAGTTATAGAGCTGGATATACAGTTGTATGTGGGGTCTGTAGTGTTTCCTGTTGTTGCACGTCTCACACAGAGCGCGTAATTGCTTTCCATTGAGCTTGTGACTACATTCATTCCAGTCTACAAAGCAAAGACTTCGAGAAGTCCATGGGAAATATACATATCTGCTTTTTCAAAAATCCGCCCCCTTTTTTAATCTGCAAGGATAACCGAGAGTTACCTTCAATGGTGAGAGTGATTTCAATCCGCCTAGCCACAAGCGCACTCACTGAATCCGGCTCCACACACTTCCTCTAGTTGAATGTTTTCCAGCCTAAGCGTATCCAGGGCTACCCCGACATTAGAATATAAATGAACCCACCTCCCTACACCCACTGACTTCTCCTTCATTAGGTTTCAAGGCGACTGACATGGGGGTAAACATAGTGCTGGTCCGCAGCAATGTGAGGGAGAACTCCTGGAGGGGGGACGTTCTAAAGGTCCGTGTGTGCGGTTTTCTGAGGAAACAGTGGGAATCTTACTCTGCCCAGTTTTATTCTGTAGGGCGCTATGAAAGTGAGATCTGCGGGGTACCCATTTGACATGACAGAAGCGGAGAGCAGGACGTAACCCGACGGTGGGGTGAGGATGGAAGCTAGGGTGATGGAATAAAAGGCTTCATAGACTTGGGCATCGTGCGAAAAGTTTCACGGCTGGATTCTGATTGGTTCATGTTTTCATATAATGACTGATAAAACTGTATTAGCTTCATTGTGAGTTTTTTAAAATCATCAGTTTTTCATATTCACATTGGACATGATAAGCAGCTGTGTTTAAATTCATCCAGTCAAAATATACAACTGTATATTTTGAGCTAATGACCGTCTGACACTACATCATCCTTCAGACTTTTTCTTTTGTATAATGAGAGTTAAAAACACAACCCAAACACATCAAAGTGTTCCAAAGAACATTCATTGACATTCATGCAGACGTGCAGATGTTCAATGCAAACACCCAGCATACAACCCCATCAATGCACACTCACAAATCCGCACGCTTTTGATCTTTGAGAGTGTTTTGATGCTGTGGGCCAGCATGGGTCTGGCTGAATTGGACTGAGTATCTATCAAAGGTGTCCAGCATTGGGAGGGAACTTCTCTGATCAATGGCTGCCCCTGGCTAGTGAGCCATCTTTAATATTTCAACTGTCTGGTCCACACACAGCTCTATTCACATGGCTAAACAAAGGCCAGACGCCGCGCCATCCAATAACCTGCTGTACGCGTTATTCACAGTTAGGACTCAGGAATCTCCGGTACCAACAGGCTGCAGATATGAATGCCTGATTGAATGAAGTACTCAGAGATATATTTCCGAGTTTTAATTTCCAAGAAAGTTATTTTAAAACCAGCGTACTCACTTTTAATGTAACACATGAACACAGAGATGCTAGAGAAATCGATTGAGATAAAGTAAGTTTTTCAGTTAGGGCTGTCACAATATCTGATTTTCACTATATGATCATTATACCCAATATCAACATCATATTATCATGATTTACTTTGATTTTTTTTAATAAATATTTATATCAGTCAAATTCATATTTTATTTTGGTCAATGAATCATTTAAAAATTTGAGTGTACGCAGGCAGAGAGAGAGTTTGTAATCATGGTGGCTCTTCAGGCAAAATGTTAAACAAGTGCAATACTACTGTACCGCCTACTATGTGAAAGTGTCAACCAGATATTGGTGCTGAATTATTAGGTATTAATATTAAATACGTAGCACAAATACAATATCAATAATTACAGTTACTAATTTTATGGATATCGTCAATGCTAGTGTTGTAGCCAAGACCACAACCGGGACCAAGGTAAGACCAAGTCCAGGGCTGTGCCAAAACCAGGACAAGACCAAGAATTTAAGCGGGTGATATAAGACCAAGACCAGACTTCTCAAATTCATCTCAAAGACCCTCATTACTCTAACCCTAAAAAGTCATAATAATAAAATAATCAAACATAAATGCAGATGTGAATTTTATGTCTAGGAATTTTCTTTGAGCAAACAAATACAAATACTAAGGAGCTGATATGTATTTGTTCAGAACTGTTTTTAACACCGAAACCCGAAAACAATGTGTCTAAAATATAAGCCGCCTAATGTTGCTATAAAATAATGATCACATTTGCAATCGTGCTCATATTCACAAAAAAGCTCTCTTTCTCTTGTGATAGTCCATAAATCTTATATTTAAGTTTTTTCTCAATCGTCTCTTGATTTTTGTGGACATTTTAGGAAATAAATTACCAATTGTAAGTTATAATTATATGTTCAAATTATTGACGTTACCAAATAGATCCAACAATGCACCGGCACTTATGTGATATCCCTCCAGCTGTGGACTTGACCAGTGTTGAAATAAAATCTGGGTCCCTTAAGTCTGAGACCAAGACCAGACCGAGACCAAATGCATTCGAGACAGAGACAAGATCAAGACCATTGAAAAATGGTCTTGAGACCGGTCTCGAGTCCTACAACACTAGTTAATATTAGTAGACCTTGACATCCGTACTTTCAATTTTAACATGTTTTTTTATTATACTACTCAAAACCAGCAAACTGAATTTTGAACGGATGATTATCATAGTGTGCAGATGACTCATCAAATCATAAACACGACCAGTTAATAGGAAGGCGAAGTGGGAGAGAGAGAAGGGGGAGGGTTCGGGAAAGGACCACGATACGGGAATCGAACCCGCGTCGCCCGATGCGCAACCGCGCCATGTGTCAAACACCGGCTCCGACAGTTAATATAAATAAAAGCTAAATATAAATCTAAATACAAAAAATACTTTGAATACAATACCATAGCTATATTAAACTTCACGATGTACATCTTGTGTGCTTAGGTGTTTATTTCTAGCATCTCATCCAAAGGTAACAAGGCTGAATTTATCTAAACATTTTAGACTGTCACTATCAATTCTCTCAACATCAGTACATGTACGTTACAAAAAAAAGTTACAGTAAGTGCCAGGTAACATCAGAGTAACACTATAACCTCATAAAACCCAGTGATCGAGGTTTCTATGCTAATCTGTGTCTGGCAGCATCCCAGCAACATAAGCAGCAGTGTCAACACTGAGCACAGAAGAGTCTCCCACGTTCTTCTTCATTGGAATTCCTAAAGAATATGTTGGTTTCATTAGTATTCCTTTGTGCTAATGCCGTTTCCCCTCTGCGGGCCCTGCAGAGCAAGGTTAGCACAAACGGAGGGAGCCATTCAAAGAATGAGAGAAAACAAAACTACGGCACTTGATATGAATGTATCTTGCTCCGTAAAATCAGTGCTTGGCATAACAGGGGGTTTTAAACCTTTAAGATTTTTTGATGTACGGTTACAAACCCACTTCCTTTCATATAGCACACAGCGATTTGAACATTTCTTGCACGAAAGAGTCTAAAACCTCTGAGAAATCTTTTCCTCATTTTAGAGGTAAACACTCTTGAGCAGCTCGTGGTGTCCCACCGAGAGATAACAACAGGTGCTGAAAAGGGGAAATTAGAGACGCAGTGGAGAAGAGACATTAAAGCGGAGAAGGGAAGAAATTAGACAGCAAAAGATGAGCAAACCCCTTCAGAATAATGCTGTCAGTCTGGGCCTCGATCCCAGGTTTGAGACGGGAACACAGTGTGTCTGTGCTTGGCCCTGACACCCTGGGAACAAGAACAAGCATTCTGGACAAAAACATTTACTGCACATTTGCTAACTGGTTTGCACATTTCTTCCATGTAATTCATGCAGGGTTGCGCAATATTTAGAACTTAAGTATTTTGGCTGGTAAATTAAATGGGCCTAACGTAATTTGCCACCATGATGTGCGAGTTCTAATTTAATCAGACATGGTATTTTGTGTGTTTTCTACTTTGGACGCATTTTAGCACGTATCCCAACCCCAACCCTAAACGGTTTGTATATATATCAGGGGTGTGACGAGATCTCGATGTGCGAGAACACAATATCCTCATTTTAATCACATATGCTCCCTAAATTGAACCTCTGCGACCTCAAAATATATTTGGGCGCATTTGTGTGAGTGCACATTTTGACCACCTCTGCTAACACGAGCAGTCGAGCACTATGCAAAAGCATATAGAGAAAACAGACTCGGCTCTTTACTAAAAGCTGAGCCTGTTAAAAAAACAAAGCACATTTTGTGCAATTACAGTTGAGTCAGTTAAGTTTGTGACAAACATTGTGCCGTATTTACATATTGTTTATAACTGCATAATTTAATTCATTAAAATATAAATTTAATTTGTTTCATAAAGTATAAGCCAAGGTGATTTTATAATGACTACATTTTTTGCATTTTGTGTTTTAAGGTGAATAAAAGACTATTTTTTCCCCATATATTTCTTCATTGAGGATTTCTTTAAAAAAGTCAAAAAATATCGTCTTGTCTCGTTCTCGTGAACCCAGTCTCGTGTCTCGTCTCGTCTCGTGGGATAAGCGTCACGTCACTCCCCTAATATATAATATATAAAACACAACGCATAACAGGCAGATACGGCTACAGATGCAATTTATTCAAAAAGTTAAATTTTCCAAGCGTTCTGAGGCCGAAGAACAGACCCAAAAACCTTCTCAAAAACTGCTGCTGGAACGTCAGCTTTGATTGTGAAATGGCATTGGCTCTCGTCTGTCTGGAGCGCGGCCATCTGTGATTAAAATCTACTGTGCTCAAGACCACAATATCGACGGCTTTAAAAGACTCGGAATGCAACGCGACCTGTTCGTAATGTTTTATACTGTTTTTGGTGTGTGTTTTAATAAGTTCCCGTGGCTGACTTCTATTTGCTTGTTGCGTGTTTTTTAATTCTCAGGAGGTAGGTAGGTTTAGGGTAGGAGTGTGGTTAGTGCTCTAAAATATATATTATGTTATAAGTACAAATAATACGTATTTATAAAATCATTTCAGTTTTAAAGTTGCAAGTGCAAAGAACTGAACGTGTCATTTTCACGCCTAGAGGAGGCAAAGCGTGACACTGACAGGCATTTTCGAGTGGACCGGCATGTCTATTACATACCGGGTTGGAGGGTGCTTAACGATGACAGAATTTTTATTTTAGGGTGAACTATTCTTTTAATTAAAAATAAAATAAAAAAATAATTACTTCATAATTTTGACAAATTAATCCTAATAATACAGAATAAAAATTTTGTCTCGAGGAATAATTTTAACTAAGGTTAATATAGTCAAATCTGTTAATTTCGCCATACAATGTCTAATCATAAAAGCAAAAAAAAAAAGTTTTATAATAAATTAGTTGTCTACATAAATGGGTTTAATAGAGTCTAAGTTTGTCTAAGATTTCTAACAATGTGTCAAAGTAAAAGTTGTTAAAATACATACAAGTCTATTCTCATTAGATTTTTTTTTTTTTTTAGATTTAGATTCAATTTATTGTCATTGCACATGTACGAAGGTACAAGGCAACGAAATGTGACCTCTGCATTTAACCCATCCAGAGAGTAGTGAACACACGTACCCCCGGAGCAGTGGGCAGCTATCACTGCAGCGCCCGGGGAGCAAGTAGGGGTAAGGTGCCTTGCTCAAGGGCACCTCAGTCCGGCAACCTTCTGGTCACGAGTCCGACTCTCTACACATTAGGCCACAACTGCCCCTTTAAGAAATTCACTACTGTACTAGAATTTTTTTTTTTTTTTTTTTTTTTTTTTTTTTTTTTTTTTTTTGCACATCACAGTCACATGCACATGCCAGTCAGCAAGTGTCAACATCACAATCACATGCACATCACAGTCAGCAAGTGTCAACATCACTTTCTTATAATGCAATAGAAACCACATATTATATTACAGTTCCTAACAAATTTTACACACATTCTGCGCTGAGCTGTTAATTCTAAAAATTAAAGCTATGATGATTCATTGTTATTTTCCTCTATGGAAATAGCGAGGTTCTGGCAGGGCATGTTTTTAGTGACCTTAAATTGCTAAGGAGGCAGGTGCCTTGAGTCTCTCCACATAGGCAAAACTCGTTCTTTGTCTTTCTCTCTCTCTTCAACAGACCTTCACAGTAGACTAATTTATTTTCAGTTACACAAACCTCTGCTGTATAATGGCTCAAAAGTGCGCTCTGTTCTGTGTGCTTCTGTATGCTCACACCTCATGCTGTTATCACAGCTGGGGGAGCTCAATGTGACAGTTAAATGCTTAGTAATGAAGACAGCATTTCTATGACTCTTTAGAAACAACAATAAAAGGTTTATTGTTGGTTTATAAACCAAGGTGCTCTGGATTGGTATAATACCTGGAGAAAGTTAGCCGGTGGCAGTGCCAACGGAAGTTTCTTGGCTGGAGCGGTACCCTGCGAAAGTTGTCATCTGTAATATTAATATACTATGTACTAGATACATATAAGCTAATTTTCTAAAAAAAATCATACATAAATGTAATAAAATGAATAAATTAATACATTTTAATAATAACAAAATACATTTCAACATTGCAGTAAGAACAGTTGGTTGCTCTCTTCCTTTCCAACATCAACACGTCATACAGAGCTGACTGAGGGGCAACTGTGAAGGGTCTAACGCATTGATATTCCCCCCAACGTCCAATTTGGAACAAAGAGCAGATGGCTTTGCCTTCCTTAGGGAGGTGTGGAACAATTCCTTTTTTTTCTATCCCCTTATTTGGGGCTAAAACTTATGGATCTTAATTGTATTACTCTGATCCGTATGGCGGGAGCGTAAAGATGGGGTGGGAAAGCAGAACGGAAATGGAATTTTGATTTAATGAAAGAGCATAATCCCAAAGCTCTCTGGAGATAATTCGCTTTAAGAGTGAACATTATGCCAGTCCGTGGCTAAGAGGATCATGCCTGTTACAGAGAGAGGAGAGTGGGACAGGGTCAGTTATGAAGGAGAAGGGAGAGTGGGGAGGAATAGACGATGAAAAAAGATAACGTCCTTGCAACGACTGATGGACAAAGGTGGACCGCAGAAAAGATAAAAAGTTGCTGCACTGTTGCATGCAGTGTTTAAGATTTAACAGATGATAAACTAGATTCACAGTTAGTGTATTCGTAACAACTTGCTCACCAGAAGGAACTGCTAGCTTCAATTGTTCAAGCTAAGAATGCCAACCTATAGATCGGAGAAGTGCAGAAGGCAAGAGAAAAAGCAAAAAATAAAAGTTACCATGAGAAGAGAACTGCATGAGTTGAATATGGAAAACTTGGAAAGCATTTTAGAACAAGACGACAGAGAGATAAAATAGAGACAAAGTAAAATAAAATGACTTTAAGAGCAACAATTGAAACAATAGTAAGTTAAAGTGTTTGATAACACAATGCCACGAACCAGCCATGTCTCAACTCTGAACTTGCTCACCCCATAGAAACACAGTCACATTGTGCAAGCGGCCATTGTGAAAGACTCTTTTGGCCCCTTTAGGGAAAGAAGTGACAACTATAGGCTCGAAAACTAAGATTAATGCTTTCCAGTGTCTAAACGCCAAACCCACACTCCATAAAGACCTCCTCTTCACTTAACTAACAGCCTTCACTTGGGCCTACTCGCTGCGTCTTTGGCAAGGCTTTGACTGTCCCTTTCGCATCATTACTCAGGCTACGGCTAATTCCGACAATGCGCTAAAGGCAATAAGCCCATTCAGCGCTCAGTGTCTGGTCACAGTGTCTCTGGTGAGGAGCGCACAAACAGAAGCGTTGTTTGGCGTGTACTGTGGTATGCGGGTCTAGTCACTAAACAGAAATGCCTTCTGTTGATCCGTTATTTATTCCGAAGTTTAAGTCCAAAAGGAATAATTATAACAAAATATAAGCTAGATTTGACCAAACTAACCACAAGTTAACATACATAAACACAATATCATTGACACGGTAATGTTCGTTTGATTTTATAAAACGGATAGTCCTGGATGCTGATAGATGTGCTTAATTCACACAACAACGACCTATTTTTTATATAGTTGTACTCTTACTAGTAACTTTAGTCAAAGTATTCTTAAAAAAGTATTTTACATAACAATATCAAACTGGTGATGGTGCTAGAGGGGTTTGAGATAGATGTTATGGTAACATTTCAGCCAGTCCTCCATACGTGTGCCAATTAAAAAATATATACAAAATATTAAATAATATATAAAAAATTATAATATAGAACTTTTGTATTTTAAACAGGTACAGTGCACTGTAAAAAAACAACAGTTAGTTCACATACATTTTCTGTAATTTGACAGGTTTTTACCGTATTTCAAAAACAGTAAAATCTTTCAAATAATTTTTTTACAGTGTGGTAATACAATGGTATTTTCTAAGTACCTACTTTACTTTCTTGTAATGCAGGATTAATGACAAAACAAGTGGAAGAAGAAATAATAAAAATATTATATTTAAGAAAATACTGATATATTACTCGATAAATATACATGACTATGACCTTGGGCTGGGCGATATGGCAAAAATGTAAACTCAATATTTTTTTGGTTTCTGGTTTCTTTTGGCTTATGTTTCATTTCACGTTATGCATTAGCTCGCATTAGTGGATAAGTTAACGTTGCATATGAAAACGTTTGTGCTTGCCTTTGCAATTCAATTCCCCGCAATTCATTGCAATGAACTCGCTTGTAGTCGCAAGGTAAGTTTCACTTCCGTTGCCGCTTCCAGACATGTTTTCCCCCGCGTGTCGAGTTTTCTTTGCCAAGTGCAGTATAAAATGGACTTTGAGGTTTGACGCGCATGTATCTAAGCCTGTATCTTTCAAAATATAATAAAAAACCCATGCTAAATATTTTACAAAGCTAATAGCTTTCTTTAAAAGGTGGAAAGATACATTTAGTAGCCTATCTATCCTTGAAAGCAAATTACTTTCCCCCTAAATGAAACAGAAATTATTAGAAGGCAAAAAACTACTTCATCTACTGTAAAGAAAGTGTTTGCCATCAATCTTTCTTGAGTGGCATTCATTTTCATTTAAGCAAGACCAGCCAAGCAGATAGCAATTTCACCTTCTAACCAAGAACATTTCCTCATACTCTCCTTCCAAGTCTAGCGTATCCTCGCCTGTTATTTTTAGCTTTCCGAGCACAACCCACAAACTAATATCTCCAATTTTTCACTCCAAAACATCCCCCGGAAAGTTTACAAAGTAGAGTGGCCACTTTTGTTCTTTTGAAAGGTATTAATGATGATGCGGTTCTCTCTGATAGATAAGTAACTCTGGCTGGTTATGCCTGTAAAAAGAGTTTCTCTTGTACCACAAGACAGATTGTCTCATTAGCTCCCAACAGGCCTGTGAAATGTATTTTATATGCAACAAAAATGTGTCCCTTTAGGGTAAACTGAGCATTGATGGGTTGCCCATTCCTCAAATGGCAATCTCTTTTCCTGTAGATTATCATTACCAAAACATCTGCAATTATCTTGAACGTTAAGGTCATTATACTATTTGCCATTTAAATTTCTAGATGAAATCTAATTCGGACAAAAAGGCTCACCGGAAAAGTCACCGTGTTTCAGAATCCAGTACAGTCTGTTTGGGTAGACACAGTTACTTAGACTTGAAGTTTGGAGATTACTGTGGCCCAGAAGGGAGTGGCTAGGTTTAGGAAAGACATTTTGTTTTGGGGAATACCAGCATGGAGCTCCAATGACCTAAGGGATGAGCGAGCAGACTGTCGGGCTGCTCAAGGCCAGCAGCGTTGGCTTTCATCACATTCACCCCGAATTCACCCAAAACACATCAAAGTCACTGCTTCTCTGCAAGCTATACAAGGGCAAACAACTTGCCAATTCCATTGTCAATAAAACATCTAAAACATGGATGCGTTTGTTGACCTCAACAAAAACTGTTATTAACAAAGTTAAAATAACACTTGCCATGCACATCACTGGCATGATCTGGATCTACACAGTAGCATTTTTGTGGGTAACAACCCCACAATTAAGATCTCATTATTTAGGTTTTACATATGAAGAACAATTGTTTAACAAACACTCACTATATTGAAACAAAAGATCTTTTTAGCTATTGTCAAAAATAAACATGGACAAAAAGAATATAAATTTACCCTCAAAGCATCTCCCGTATGAAAGAGAAAATAGCCCAAAGGGCTTGCGTTTGAAGATGTTGCTCTTCAAAAACTCAGGTGTTTTTGTTGTATAATTCATGCCAGTTCGGTTTTGGTTTCGAGATCGTTTGATGATGCACAGTGGTTTTAATATTTACTGACGGTTTGCCAATCTCCTCTCTCATTAGCCAGTTATCCCTCAGGCTAAAATGCGTTCCTCTGTGGATTAGTATATGGACTAATTCACACCTGCTACTTCTGAACAGAACCTGCTTTCAAAAAGAATGCACTGATACAGTAAATGGTTGAAATCTAGAAACTTCAACAGCAATCGGGTGTTAGTTACCTGATATATAATGTAAAAATTGTCTACATATTTATGTATGATTTAAGTATTTCATGTCATTCAAAAGGAACACTCCGTTTCCCAATGTTGTTTGCTTTTATCCTCCACTTATCTAAAACTGCATTTGCAACGTGTAAACCAATCAGAAACATTTCGACACAACACTGGCATAAGAGTTTTATTCATGCAGATTCTATGCAACTTTTTATTTATATTTACAGTAAATCTGTTGGGCCCAACTGTAAAAAAATGATGTTTACATAAATTAAAGGACTATATGCACATTTTTTTTGCATTACACTTTGTAAGTAAATATACCTTCACACTTTTTTGAGATTTTATGTCAAACTATTAAGAAAATCTTTGTTGTATTTACACAAATATATGAGTTTACTCAACCTTCTTTACCTAAAAAATATGCATTTTAATTTAAAGTAAAGTAATTACGTTGACAATTTAAATTGTTAAATTCATAGAGTAAATCACCTGAATGGTAACTGTAGAAAACAGCTAAGACTAGCTACCAGATGGGGAAATACAACTGGTATTAACAAAAAACATCTAGACTCATCCCCTGGACACGACTGCAAAAATATATGGCCTGACACACAAACCAAATACGGGTCAGTAGAGTACTTTAAAATTCTGTGACGTGTCAAGCATACTTAACTGTGCAGATTATTTACATCATGTTGCTCTTCTGAGTTAATGGCGGATTAGCCGGAACCCTTTGAAACATAAATATGCAGAAACATCAATTTGCCTCAACGAAATGCCAAAACCTGGGTGTGATTATGAGTTGTTATCTCCATGAGTCTCATTATCATGTTTCTGGGGATGAGAACCGTGAAGGGGCAGCTGGGTGAGAAAAACAGTAGGGTGGCAGATCCGGCAACCTGCATCTAAGCCTTACAAAAAACAGCAGGATGCTGCTCGCTCACTGGTGCCCTCTAAATGCATGAGACTGATTTACTGTGGCAGCAAGGCAAGGACGAACAGTGGGGAGGGAAAGAGCTAAAAAGCAACAGCTCAACCAAGACCTACAGTACAGAAGCATCCAACGGGAAATTGAGATAAACATAAACAGTTGTACTTGGGGTACACACACAACCCTTTCCTGAAAGACCGCAGGATGCACAATGCACAATACAGACAAAGCATGCATACAATTATGTAAAACATGAACAACAACAGTTGCTTGATTAAAAGTATCTACTGATAAGATGTTTTGGGGTCTTTTTTCAGATGAAATGGGACTTTGATCACGTTTTGGAGCGAACTCAAATCTAAGCTTCCAGTCACATATCAGCAGGACTTTTCACACGAGACAGCTGGGTCTTTGAAGTCAACACAGCCTTTGGCAAGGCCCAGCTGTGTATTATAAAATGTTAAAGAACTCATTTTTGTATTTTCTAGAAAGATTTGTTAAGGATTTTTGTAATTTCTAGACCCTATAGTCAAACAGCACAGTAAAAAATGTAGACCTGTACACAAAACCTACTGTAAAATATTGCATTCTATCTCTAATTGGAATTTAATTACTTATTTTCTTAAATAAAGCATTTGTTCTTGAAAAACATACTCGTTAAGTGTTGGAAATGGCAGCGAATTATCTGAATTTCATGGATAAAAGATCCTCTACATTTTGAAGTGTAACTCCATCCCTCCTCATTGAAATGAACCCACCCCTCAACGACCTCTGCTCATATTAAAAAAATGATGAACAAATGTTTTTAATAAAAATAAATTAATAAATAAACATTTTGTGTATTGCTCCAAATAGTATAATCTACATGTATACTGTATGTTACAATATTATTCAAAGTTGTTTCTAAACCACCTGCTCTTTTCAGAAATTCCAACCCGGTCTCATGAATTGCGTATAAATGACACGCTGTTGCATTATCGTGAAATACGTACGCCAAAGTTCGATTTTGCGTGCATATGATACGCCAATGTTTGCATGCACGTTGCTGGAGAGCAGCCAGGAAACACTGAAATAATTGAGATAATAATGTTAGGTTTAGGGTTTGGGTAGAGGTTATAATATGCACGCACGCTAACATTAGGTTTAGGGTTTGGGGACAGGTTAATAAGACAAATTGCTGGTTAATATGCAAGCGCGCTAAATTGGCGTATCATATGCATGCAAAAATAGGCGTATTTATGCACGCAAAATCGAACTTTGCCGTACGTATTTCACGATAATGCAACGCGCGTGTTATTTATACGCAATTCATGAGACTGGGCTTGAAATTCTGATTTTAAAAAAATCTAAATAAATAAAACTGCCACAATTAATTATCTGAATCCCTCACAATAGGATCAATTAATGAGGCATTAAAGACCTGCCACTTAGATTCTGTTTATAGAGATCAATGCCCAAAGCTTAAAATGAGCTCTGCATATCAGATAAAGATTTGTCTGCACTGTCAAACGCAACTTCAATTGACCGAGACCACCTCAAGAGTGATTTCCATGGGGTAAAAAAAGAATGAATTCTTCAGGGTTGTTTTACTTCAGAGCACATTACAGATCAAAGGCTTCTCCTCAAACCTACGTAAACACAGTTTTACTGAGCTAATCACTCTCTGCCTTTAGAGTCCCGTTTTAATTGCATCATTTTTCCGGTATCAAAGCTTTACAGCTCTGCCTCATTGATTCGTCTCTCTGATTGTGAGAAATGGTGACTGTGAGTGAAGGTACTAGGAAAAAGCGTCTTCAGTGCGTGCAGTCAAACAATGATAGTGCTAAAATCTCATTTCACGACTCACTGCCGTGTTTGCAAACCCAAAGCAACGGTGCGCCCCGGCTTTAGAGACGCAAGCAGGTTGTCCGGGTGGACGTCCGAAGCCGGGGAGATAAAAACGTTAAAGGATGGCACTGTGGGCTAAGGTCACACTACGCTGGGTTCGAGCTTCCCAGGTCTGCTCATTTGGGTGCTAATGACTTATTGATCGGGAGCACTTCTCCCAAAAGCGTAGCCGCATAAACGCCGGTGCTCAGCGGAGATCAGCCGAGCCGGACTTCTGCAGACACAGTTGTTCCATCCAGTCCATTTTGTAGGATGTCGATCAATATGGCTCTTTAACTGCCTTCAAACACTCTTACATCTTATTATGATTACTTTAAAAGCTTTAAAGAACCAGAAAAAAACGACACTCTCTTTCATGTTCGGCTTGTGCAAGCTTCTCTCAGCTTGGGTGACAAGTCAGACTATACAGCTTTAAAAAGAGACTCAAATGTCAGCATTAAAGAGCTTATTTCTTTTGTCTATATGTGCTTGTTTTCTCTTGAAGAAGAATATTCCTCGACTGCGCTCGGTACATTAGTACATTAGTCACAGAAAGTGTTGTCAGTAAAACTTACAGCATGAAAATGCTGTAAACTCCGGAAATATCGGCGACACCAGCCAGCAGATTAATGGCTCTTCTCGTTCCCGTAGTGCCACTAATACAAAGCAGCGTCGCTAAATTGAACTGAGCAACAACCGGCATTATTACCCAAAAGATAATTGCTCATTGTATCATGTGAACTGTATCCCCCGCTGGGCAAAAATCATATTGACAGAAAGCCATTTATGGTGGCGTGTTGATTTACCAAGTCTCATGTCTGTGGTTCTCATTTTAACGCTGCTCGTTGTTTTTATTAATGGCCATGAAATGGCATTTGTAATTGCTACTCCTGCGTCTTTGTTTTACGTCTCTTTGTGAGCTCACTGGTGTTGTCATACAGTATATTTTATATCACACCCAGCATTCTGTGATGCGTCTTTGGGCAAGTCGCATTTTGCAACCTTTTAATAACCTAATTACAACATACAGCAAACTCCAAATTCATTATTTCTTCTTTCTTAAACCAGGATAATATGCATACTGGCTTGCTGAACACTGAATGATGCCACTTATCTGCAGAAGGCTTTATGAATTTTTGGCTTTCGACAATAGCGCCTCAATACAAATGAGCGTTGGATGCATGACAACACCCTGTATTTAAAGCGCACACAATAAGCGCCATATTGCAGCTATGGAAAGCAAGTTAGAAGGAAATGAACGGGCGAGATGTTGTCAGGAGTCTTCATCCACTAACAAATTGCCCGTGCGCACATTTGATTTTTTCTCCGTATTTGTGGCAGAGGCAGGCGAAGCGTGCCCCGCTAGAGTGGGCTTCCTGGTGTCTGCCATTTGCTCACTGATTACATTGGTGGGGGGAAGCAGGTGGAACAACAATCTGTGCACAAACCTGGCCACTGCCAAAAAATACAACAGCGGAGGAATGAAGTCTATTCGCATGCCCATCCATCTCCTTTCATCTCCCCCTGGTACTCAGCAGGTGGACATCTCTGGCAACAACACTGAGAGACTAATGTCAGCTCCGCATGGTCTGAATCAAAGATGAATCATTAAACACACCTTGCTTTTTTAAAGGTACATGTGTAAAATATGATTATTGAATGTAATTTTAATGTGCTTTTAATGAGAAAAGTTGGGTTGGAGGAGAAAACTAGAATGGTCCTTGGCCAAAACTTATTTCAAAACAACCAAACTACAGCTTGCTTGATATGAGTTTTTGAGTTTTGAAAAACTGAGTTTTTGCCAATAAACTCTTTAATGTCTTAATGGTTTTGTGTCCATATAGTCAATGGGGACCAATGACCAACATGAATTATATTCACTCTGAAACATAAGCTACATCATAGCAAACAGGCATCTGGTTGACCTTCCACGCATTTAGATCTGTGAATGTTTTGCGTCTGGGCTCAGGCTGACATTAATCCGCACCCATGAGACTTTCTGATTGTCCATATCTGAGGATCGCGCTGCCCCACTAAACTCCTGTATTTCAGTGGGGTGTTAATCCTGCCTGTGTTGTGAGAGTGGTGGGTAATTTATTTAAACCAGACTGGATCCACTAGTTAAGCCAGAGTAATTTAGCAACAATGACTGAACTGCTTTGCGAGGACAGAGACTTCAGGAGCACATGGTTGGTGGTCCAGTCTCACAGCGGCTATTTGACAAGGGCTGAAAAATAATGGGGTCCTAAAGGATGTTGTCACAGTCATGGTGCTGCTTGAAAATAGCAGGAAAAGTGGAAAGGATCTGCAGAGGATTTGACGGAGGATAAAGCCACAACACAGAGTTCAAGTGACACTGATGGAAAAAAATCCTGCATTATCCTGTTCAGAAACATGAAAATGATGAAGCTGTTTTTCATTCCACAAAAACAAATGATAGCATATTTTATTTTTTACAATTTTCCCATTTCTTGAATTAAAGTCGTTATTTGCTTTCATACAGCTACTTAATAAATATTTCTTGGTGTTTTTATTGTTCAAAGATCGGGGACAAAGCAAGATGTACGAGCGGCCTGTTTTTTTAGATCGAGACGTTGCAATATTACCTAAAAATTCTATATACACACAGAACAGAAGAGCAATGGAATCACTACGTATAACAATGATCTGATGTAAATAAATCTGTTAAGGTCTGAATGAGATGATGTCATTACTCCATGCCATTTAGTTGTTAGAGTGGAAAATCAGGATTATCAACAGAATATAAAGAAATGGAACCAAATTGGGCAGACAGTGAAATTAAAGAGCTTCTTTTCATTTAGGCATACGAAGAAATGAAACAACAGATTACTGTAACGGGTATTCCCTACAGCACTATTTGACTTTTTAATGGCATTCTGGTGATGAGATATACTATGAAAAAATATTTTCATAATTATGTTGTAATAACATTTCGGTTTATACATTTAGCTTGTCACATTGAGCACAACACGTCATCAGTAATTAAATTCAAAGTGGTCAAATAATTAATTACAATGAACTTATCTCAGAATCGCTACTACATCACTTAAAGTGAAAATTCACCTAACATCGGAATTCTGCCATTATTTAAATCAACACAAGGACAGTAAAACTTAGTCACCATTCAATCACATTGTAAGGAAAAACAGCTCACTCCAAGTCATACAGACAAGAGTAAACAAACTATTTAGACCAATTTAAATTAATTTAATAATTAATGTTTTATGTAGAATATATTACGATTTCAGACATGATACGCTTTTTATGCATGCCTTTCAATTTCAAACACCCCTTTACATCACATCTTCACAACAGACTGTGAGCTCTCCACTAGCCTGGCACTTCTTTCTGACCTCCTCACGCTGCTGGCTAATTTTCTGCTTCCTGGCCAGCCAGATGTGCCACTTCACTGCTGCGAACAGAAATTCAGGGTGCCGAGCGGTCTTTAAACTCTGTGCGCTCAGGGGTCGTCTGTTAAAGTAAAGTCTTGTTGTTCATCCAAAGCTTTCTGCATCCTGTCAGTTGATTCAGATCTGACAGCACCATTTCCCATGTGCTATATTTCCCTCAGCTTGGTTGCCATCCAATGATGTCTAAGCAGCATGGGAACTAAATGGTTTTTGTTTACCTAAATGTTACCTAAATGTAAACTAAATGTTTACCCAGCACTGGCTCACTAACTCTGTACATGATGACCTGAGTCTACAGACCGTAACATTCAGAGTCAAAATCTTCACTTTCACTGTATCATCTCTCTATGCCATTTTACAAAAATGTATCTCCAATATCTCAGCGTTTCAACTGACAAGCCTAGTTCTCTAGATGCCAGAGAAAACCATCAAATCCTGTTTTTATTAAAGAAAGACAAAGAATCCATTTAAAACCCACTAAGACTTGTAGACGTAACTGAAATTTATTACTGGGGATTACATGAAGACCCAATTCTCCAAGACACAGGTGTTCTTATAGTTAATCAGTGTTTCCCACAGAATTTTGTGAGACCATGGGGGCTTAATGTATTTTCCTGTAGGGGGGTCCGGGGGCATTCTTCCCCGTAAGAAAATTTAGCATATTTTAAAGGTAAATGCTGCAATCTGGTGCATTTTAAGAGCAAAATTATGTGACTCAATCTATAAATAGCTATTATTAATCAATCTGATGATCAGTAATCACTGGCTCCATATATAAATGGGGATAATAGGGCACAAAAAGTGGTAAAACGGGAGTTCACAAACAGTCAAAACATGTAGAGTATGAGCCATCAAAAAATTAAGCAAAAAAGTGTTTAACAGTTGAACTAATTTATTTATTACCATACACTGCGTTCCAAATTATTATGCAAATTGGATTTAAGTGTCGTAAACATTTAATTTTATATTGTTCAATTAAACTTATGGATGGTATTGTGTCTCAGTGCTCTTTGGATCACTGAAATCAATCTCAGACACCTGTGATAAGTAGTTTGCCAGGTGAGCCCAATTAAAGGAAAACTACTTAAGAAGGACGTTCCACATTATTAAGCAGGCCACAGGTTTCAAGCAATATGGGAAAGAAAAAGGATCTGTCTGCTGCCGAAAAGCGTCAAATAGTGCAATGTCTTGGACAAGGTATGAAAACATTAGATATTTCACGAAAACTTAAGCGAGATCATCGTACTGTGAAGAGATTTGTGGCTGATTCAGAGCACAGAAGGGTTCGTGCAGATAAAGGCAGAATGAGGAAGGTTTCTTCCAGACAAATTCATCGGATTAAGAGAGCAGCTGCAAAAATGCCATTGCAAAGCAGCAAACAGGTATTTGAAGCTGCTGGTGCCTCGGGAGTCCCGAAAACCTCAAGGTGTAGGATCCTCCAGATGCTTGCAGTTGTGCATAAACCTACTATTCGGCCACCCCTAACCAATGCTCACAAGCAGAAACGGTTGCAGTGGGCCCACACATACATGAAGACTAATTTTCAAACAGTCTTGTTTACTGATGAGTGCCGTGCAACCCTGGATGGTCCAGATGGATGGAGTAGTGGATGGTTGGTGGATGGCCACCATGTCCCAACAACGCTGCGACGTCAGCAAGGAGGTGGCGGAGTCATGTTTTGGGCTGGAATCATGGGGAGACAGCTGGTGGGCCCCTTTAGGGTCCCTGAAGGTGTGAAAATGAACTCTGCAAGGTATGTAGAGTTTCTGACTGAGCACTTTCTTCCATGGTACAAAAAGAAGAACCATGCCTTCCGTAGCAAAATCATCTTCATGCATGACAATGCACCATCTCATGCTGCAAAGAATACCTCTGTGTCATTGGCTGCTATGGGCATAAAAGGAGAGAAACTCATGGTGTGGCCACCATCCTCCCCTGACCTCAACCCTATTGAGAACCTTTGGAGCATCCTCAAGCGAAAGATCTATGATGGTGGGAGGCAGTTAGCATCAAAACAGCAGCTCTGGGAGGCTATTCTGACATCCTGCAAAGAAATTCAATCAGAAACTATCCAAAAACTCACAAGTTCAATGGATGCAAGAATTGTGAAGGTGATATCAAAGAAGGGGTCCTATGTTAACATGTAACTTGCCCTGTTAGGATGTTTTTGATTGAAATAGCTTTTGATTTCAGTAAATATGACCTCCTAATGCTGCAAATTCAACAAATGACCATTTTCAGTTTTTTACAACCTATGAAATGTTTTCAAACTCTGTTGTGCATAATAATTTGGAACAGTGCATTTTGAGTTTTTCATTTTTTAAATAAATACTGTTGTCAGTGGGAGGTTTGTTCAATAAAATTCCAAATGTACCCTAACTGTTGATTACTTGAAAATTATACTGACTGTCATTTGCATCGACAAATTAGGAAAACCAGAGAAAGATATCATTTGCATAATAATTTGGAACGCAGTGTATATTAAAACACGGGCTGCGCATCGGGCCTTTTTCACAGTGCCAGTACAACACTCCTCCGCATGGCAGTATCACTTTACTATCCGGACCAGAGCATGCATACATTATTATGATGCGGCGACTGTTTAAAGTTAACCCGTAAGAAAAGCGTACACTCTCTCAGCACAACAGAGTTGTCAGGACTCTGTCCTTCCTGTTTTTGAGTTCTTTAACTCTATGGACAGGGTCGTGAGGGAACCATGTCCTGCGGGTGTTTTGTGTGGAGACGCGTGGCTTTTGTTTACTTTTTGCCATGTGTCCTCCGGTCTTGTCTCATAGCCCCGCTCTCTTGTTTCCCGTATCTTTCCTTGATTGTTTTATCCTCGTCACCTGTCCCTCGTCTCTGTAATTATCCTCTGTGAGTTTTTCCCTATTTAATGTTCCCCTCAGTCTCTAGTTTTGGTCGGTTCATTGTTCTATGTTCCCTGCTGTTCGTTCGTGGAGTTCTCGTTTCCTGCCTTGTCTTGCCCGTTTTGTGAGTTTGGTTTTGTGTATATTTATAGTTCTCGTTTTGCCCCCTTGTGGGAAGTTTTGTTTATCTTTTGAAAAGTCTCTTGTTTATGTTTTTGTTACCCCCACCGTGGGTTGTTTGTTTTGTTTTTGTTTAAATAAATCATTTTTTAAGTTAACCCCTTCATCGCCTGCCTGCATTTGGGTTCTGCCTGACCACACCCGTAACAGAATGAACCGACCAAAGAAGAACCCAGCAGGCAGCTCCATGGAGGTTGAACGATCCATCCAGGCTCACGCACTATTCGGCTTTCGCCAAGGAGGAACCCCGGTAAAGGACTTCGCCATGAACTTTCTATCAACTGCGCGCTACTCGGGGTTCAACGAGAGGGAACTGAAGTTGATATTCAACAGCTGTCTCGACGAGCCATTTCCATCTGCCGAGATGCGCAGGATGAGTCCCCTGAGCTTTGTCGATCAGCTCGAATGCGCTATGGAGCGTGAGCACTCCAGGGGATCATCCATGGCGGAGTCTCCCTCGGGACTGGCGGTGATTCCAGAGGGTGGTGTCGTGCAGCTCGGGGTCCTGGGCCTCGGTGCTCCCTCAGCGGTCTCACCACCACCCACCAGCCTCGGTGAGAAACGGGGAAGGCGGGAGTTTTGGGGGTCTTCCTCTGAGGCCTCTAACCCAGAGCCAGCCCCAGCTTTCACCTCGTTCCTTCAGCCGACCACCGGGCGGGTGGCTCGGCTGAGGAGGAAGAGGCAACGACGAGCAGCACGAGGTCCGTCCCAGCCGCAGCAACCGGCGTCCAGTCCGGTGATCCAGCCGGCGTCCAGTCCGGTGGTCCAGCCGGCGTCCAGTCCGGTGGTCCGGCCGGCGTCCAGTCCGGTGCAGCCGGCCTTCCAGCCGGCGTCAAGCCCTGTCCAGCCGGCCTTTCAGCCGGTCCCTAGTCCGGCAGCCAAGCCGGCCCCAGGGAGACCCCCAGGGTCAAGGACTGTCCCCCCCAGGACTCTAGGACTACGCGCCCTCGAGCGCAGCCGGGGACTGGCTTCTCCTTACCCCCATGGACTGCACCCTATGGGCTCTGGTTTGGTCCCACCCCCCCTTCCATGTTTATTATTTTTATTGGCACACCCCAGTCCTTTAATTGCTGCCCTTATGCTCCCTTTGGTTTGTTTTGTGTTGTCTTTGTGGTGTTTGTCTGTGTGCTTTACTGTTTCGTCCCGCGGAGGTTTCTCCCTTGGAACGCCATGAGGCGATTCTTGGGGCGGGGGTTCTGTCAGGACTCTGTCCTTCCTGTTTTAGAGTTCTTTAACTCTATGGACAGGGTCGTGAAAGAACCATGTCCTGCGGGTGTTTTGTGTGGAGACGCGTGGCTTTTGTTTACTTTTTGCCACGTGTCCTCCGGTCTTGTCTCATAGCCCCGCTCTCTTGTTTCCCGTATCTTTCCTTAATTGTTTTATCCTCGTCACCTGTCCCTCGTCTCTGTAATTATCCTCTGTGAGTTTTTCCCTATTTAATGTTCCCCTCAGTCTCTAGTTTTGGTCGGTTCATTGTTCTATGTTCCCTGCTGTTCGTTCGTGGAGTTCTCGTTTCCTGCCTTGTCTTGCCCGTTTTGTGAGTTTGGTTTTGTGTATATTTATAGTTCTCGTTTTGCCCCCTTGTGGGAAGTTTTGTTTATCTTTTGAAAAGTCTCTTGTTTATGTTTTTGTTACCCCCACCGTGGGTTGTTTGTTTTGTTTTTGTTTAAATAAATCATTTTTTAAGTTAACCCCTTCATCGCCTGCCTGCATTTGGGTTCTGCCTGACCACACCCGTAACAAGAGTAATGTTAAGTCTGTGATTTATTATGTTTTCAACTTTATGCGCGCGTTCCACAGGCCTATCAGTTTATATCAAAGTAACAGGAGAGCAATTAATCACAGACGCTTTCTCCTGCGGTACACGCCGATCGGTCTGAGCAGCGCTGCTTGATGTCCGACAAACCAAATATATTGACAAGTTTGGGACACGGTGACACAGGGCAGCATTTAATCGTGACGCGCACCCGTACAATTTTTTTTCTTATGGCGACAGCCGAAGCTAAAGTAGAAAATTAAGCAGAGTCATGCCCATCATGCATTCAAATCATTAAAATTGGCGCGGTTGGCAATCAAACTGCGTTCTGTGCCTGAGCAACAAACAAAAACACCCAAACATTTTTCTAAACTGACCTAATAAAGAAATGAAACGAAATGTAATTTACCATTAAAAACTAAACTATTTTAATACTTTTTAACTATTTATTTATTCTAAACTATTTTAACAGTTTAAACAGTGTCATTCACATCATTAATTCAAATTCGTGCTCCAGCACAGTTGGCAATCAAACTATGCGTTCTGCACCTGATCCGCATACAAAAAAACACTCCAAAAATTGTTCTAAATTAACCTAATAACGAAATGAAACGAATTATGAATAATTTGCCATCAAAAACTAAACGAAACTATTTTAATGGTTGCAGCAGTTTCAACAGTATCATTCACATCATTAATTCAAATCCGCGCTCCAGCGCAGTTAGCTTTCAGACTATGTGTTCTGCACCCGGCTGAGCCACAAACAAAAAATACTCCAAACATTTTTCTAAATTAGCTTAATAAAGAAACTAAATGAAATTTGAATAAATTGCCATTAAAAACAAAACGGAACTATTTTAATTGCTGCAACAGCCTGTGTAATGCGGAGGTACAAAAAACACGACGAGCTTTAGTCAGATTCGGGCTGAGAATCCTGATAAGCTGTCGGACATGGGCCGGGCTATAAAGCGTCTCAGGCCAGGGCTTGTATTTGAGCCCTGTGCAGGACTCCAGCTTGAAGCACGATTGGAGCGATGTGGAAAGGGTTAAACGAAGTGCTTTTGGCGCTAAAATAAGGATATTAGAGGATATAACGCCGAAAGATCATCATTATAAATGTCATGGGTGCGCGTGATTCGTACAGCTCCATTGTGTAGACACGCTGCCCACATTGCGCTGAAGCAACTGAGAGGGGAAAGCATTTCGTCTAGCTGTGAACAATGGCACAACAACAAATCAACGGTGCAGAATTCAACAAAATTCAAAGAAATATTTATCTTGTTATAAGAAAAAAGATTCTGCTCATTTTAAGATTGTGGCGGGCCACCATAGTCTCGTCAATGAATAGGAAACACTGTTAATGTATAGAGTACATCCATATCCCTGCAGGACAGAGTTATAGACGGTTTCAGCGGCAACAACATAATCAAATGGTATGTGGACCAAACTTAACTTCCGGTAGACCTCCGCAAAGAATCAATAACTGTTGAGTAGTTATAATTCAATTTAATACAATTAATATACAATAAAATATGAATAAAAATGAAATACAAATGAATTGCTGTATTATAACCAAACTCGAAGTTATATCGGGGCAGGGGCATGATAAACCATCTATAGTTAGAGACTTCAAATGCACGCAGACACAGAAACGGACACAGAAATCACTCTCATGTAATTAAAACCAAGACATCAGATAATGGAAAACAATAATATTAACACAAATTTGAAATGCATGAAAATTATTGCACACTCTTTCTCCATGCGTCAAACCTGCAAAACCTCACACTCCAAATTCCTACAACATAAAAGAGGTTGTTTATTACATCTATTTACCTCACTGATGCTCATGTTTTTGAATGGGAGCAAATCCCTGCAGCCATGTTCCAACATCTAATTTAAAAGAGTTCCCAGAACAGTTGAAGCATCACAGGTCAGTCTTACATACAAGATACAATACACTGTACAAGCCAGTCTCTGCCGCAGAAAACTACAAAAATCCAGCAAGGAATGAATTAAATAATCAATGCATTACTGTATGGATTGCCAGGTGAAGTTTGATAAATATATAAAAATACATTCTCTTACAATTCAGTAACCCACTTACACACACACAGCCGCCGACTTAAAAGCAAACTTTCACTGTAGTCGGGAAACCTTGGAGACGGCAAACATCTGATAGAGGAAGGCACAGAGGAAGAACACCGCTGTCTGTGAACCCCGTTTGACAGAACTTCACAGAGCCAACCTCACACTCACCACTCCAACTTAAAAAAAACCTTCTCCAAACAGAATACACAAACCCTTCAACCTCTCTAGGCCATTTACCAAAAATAAAACTCTTCACATTTAAAAATATTGCTCTGCTAACCAGAGCGGCATCAAAGCGGTACAGAACAGCAGTGATTTTGAAATCAGCAGACTCACACAACATTACATCTCTACATAAAAATATGAATCTCTCTCAGATAGCCACACGATCCTCTTCTGTCTCAAAAACCAAACACGTGAAAGAACAGGAGGTGTCATAGTTGTCACCCAGGTTTTCCTCATTGCTGCCAGCACAGACCTTGACAGCTTTTAAGAAATACAAAAGGGATTCCTATCATATCCTTTCATTCCTCAGTCATCTATCCTCCCTATGCAGGGTGTGAAGAATTTATTCCAGAGAAACGAAAGAACAAGATGGCTTTTCTGTGACTTTACACCACGCATTACTGTTGACAGATTGCTTGCAGGAACAATCTCCCTTGCGAGTGGCAGCAAAGACTTCCCACTGAGTCAGACTGGTGGCTCACATTTATGTAGCCTGCAGATCTTGTTTTGCTTGGGGGATGTTATAGAGACGTTCCATCTCTATTATGTCAAGGTTAAAGGAAATAAAGGGTAAAAGTCGAGCAGAAATCCAAGTGAAAGTTGGAGGACGACTGAAATTTAAATGGTGATAGACTGAAAGAATGATCTGAGTTGCCTTCTCTTTAAGTCTAACCAAATAGGTAAATGTGCTTTTTTCAGATGTTTGCTTTATTTACAACCACTAATGACACAATTTGTGCACGCCTTGTATAACATTCACCCCGGAAGCTTTAAAAATGCCATCTGGCCCTATTTGATGACATAAAAACAAAATATCTCATTGTGTTCGAGTGTGATTACTTTAAAGTTGGTATAAGCAGATTAAGCTCACCTAATTTTGTAACCTAATCCCAGCTATATAATGGAGGGATAAAAATATAATGTTCGCAAATCTTCAGTCGCAGCATTCCATGCGAGTCAGAGATTAAAGTATACTTCTCACTGCCTTTCATTCTGATTTCTCATTTTTCACTGTCTTCTGTTGTCTGAATAAGAGAGATACAGGGACGTACAGTTTTTGCAGAACAGGCCACGGCGACAGGCGTTTGTCAATCCAAAGTGGAGTCAAAACAACAAAAAAACAAGCATGAATAGTGAGATACTATTCAGTGAAGCCGCTCAGCATTAATATTTGTGACTTTGAATTGTACATTAAAATGTCTACTGTGACGGACTGGCCACTTGTCCAGGGTGTTTCCCTGCCTCAGGCCCAGAGATAAACAGTGCTTAAATTTATTAAACCACATGTCATAATAAAGAGAAAATAAAAATTTAGGAATCTGTCAAAAATTTAGTCGTCATTTATTAGGCAAATAACAAACTGAAAGTAAATAGTCTTAATTCACATTTTTACTCAAATTTGAGCCAGCACATTCAACTTCTCTAAGAGGTCAGAAATGAATAACGTTGAACCAGTAATGTTTATTTTTCTAATAAGGACTGCAGGTAAACTACTGTAATTAGGCATCTGAATAAAACGTAATGAAGTGCTTTACCATTCTTTCAGCTTTCTTGTAAAACAGTAAATTCTAAAATTCATATATATAACAATAATTATATTTTAGCATTAGAAATACTACTGTGACTAAAAAGCTACTTACACACATAATCACCAATACTGTTAAATTTGTTAAGCACTTATATAATAATTGACCTGCATCTCAAATATTCAAGACCCCCATTCCTACTGACCCTTTTCTGATCATCCATTACAATAGCATGGCCATCTCTACTCCTCCCCTATATTTACAAGCTTGGTGTCTCTGAAGATCTGTTTTGCATTAGGCTCTTTCCTGATGCTTTAATTAATTCCCTCTCATCTAATTACGATTAAACCAAAGAGCCGCTCAGTCCATATGCCCTGATGCTGCAGAGGAGATCATTAAACATCATGATGAATGACCTTTAAGGCCATCAGACAGAATAGTGCATTATACAATACGACAGCTTATATTACAGTATATACGGTATATTTAAAACTAAATTTATAATCTATAAATGAAATGGCACATTTTGTGGAAAAAAGTGTGTAATTTCTGTGCCACTAGCAGCAACACACCACTCCCCCGCTTCCTATAACATATCAGTTGAGATGCTCAAAATCAGGATGTGATATACTTTTCAGAGACATCAACCTACAAATGGCTTTTTATAACATTTAGAAAGAGAGTATATTGGTATTAGGGATGGGCGATATTATATCGTTTGCGATATACCGGTAGAAATTCCCCACACGATAGGAATTAGTCTTCCCGCGATATAAACGATAAATTCTAGTTGATGACGTCATCCCCTCTCTTTGTAGATATCTTTGTGAGACCCATTCACAGCTCACATGTGAAGTGAAAACGGGTATAGCGGAGGGCGGACGTGAAGCTGAGAAAGAGTTTGCACTAAAGCTCTAAATCTCGTTTAGGTTGGCACTGTAGATGCGTCCGAGTTAATGTTTAGTTTCACTTTCGTTTTATTTAATTCGTTTGTTAAGTATTCGTTGATAGTCATAATGCGTTACACCACAACATTTAGTTTGGCTAAAAGTATTTATTTAAACATTCGTTAGATGTTATGTGCGCGTGCGCAAATAGTTTAGTATGATTTCTTGCTTGTTATATACAGGATGAACGGAGCGTCCCCGTGCGCAGCTCGCGCCCACATGTGCTCTCATAGCGCACAGCACTGCTGCCTGTTCACATACGGTACACATGCGAGTTTGTATTACGTTATTTTAAATACGTTTATGAGCGTATAAAAGCATGGATTATTTAATTAGATTTCTTTTACCCGCATTTTTCTGTTCTCTTTCTGTAGCGCGAGTCATAGACAGATTCAGTGTATGTTGCTGTGAGACGAGAAGGTTCACACAGTTCAAGAGAGAGTGATTGACAGCGTGATGCGATCGATTGTTTCCACCCAACAATAGAATATATACAGTTTTAGGTATGACATGATGTGTTTATTGAGCTTTAGTTCATTTAACTTTTCTTTACTACAACCTTTTGAAGTCGAATCTCACTATTACATTTTATATTTACAAAAACACTGTAGGTATATTTTAGGAGCTGTTTGATTTGGGGTAAGTTTTACTTTTTGATAATATTTGTTTTTCTGAGGGTCTAGACTACATGCAGCTACTATCACTTGACGCAAAAAACAGCGGTGGATGACATTATGGATATATCGTCATTTTTATCGTTATCGCAAGAAATACCAGGAATTATCGTGATAAAGTTTTAGGGCCATATCGCCCATCCCTAATTGGTATCACAAAACACATACACATCCCAGTAAATACACAGTTCTATGTCCATGAAATATGGTTCATGTCCACTCATCTGCTCCAGTTCCAACAACCTCCAGATCGACAATAATTAATGATGCACGCCACGGATTTTAAAGCCTGTTTAACATGTGCCCGTGCACGGATGAGAAGCCCAAAGCTGGTGTATTGGGCTCAGCTAAGGCAGCTAAGGAGATCACATCTTGAAGATGGGTTCCAAGTCTCGAAAACTAAGGCAAATAGGATTGGGCGCTTCAGTCAGGCAGTAAGCTATCAGATCGGATCAGTGAAACCAGCATTATCTGTACAAGCTGTCTGGTTAACTGGAGCGACAGACAAACATCTGTCACATGTAGAGGTTTCATCTATTTTTGTCTGTGCTCCACATCTGACGGACTGAGAAAACAAACACGATGGAACCGAGGGTGGGTCCCTATGACACGTTTCGTTCTCACCGCCTCACACCTCCCCCACCTTCCCCTTTCCTGATTTCATATTCGATAACTCATGATGGCAGCATCGCTTCTATAATTGGAGCAGTAGGACTAGGAAAGGGGGTATCGCACTTCATCTGTCCTGCTTTGTATATCCTCCATACCTCCAAATTCCGCATAGCTTTCATTATAGATCTATTCAAGGCTTGTATAGGAGATCATTATGGACCCTGAGCTGCCAGTTAAGATGACCAACGCTGTGAGAAGGATGCTGTACCCATCATGTGTCCTTTGGAGCGTGTTCGCTCGCTAGTTGGCTGTCCATTTAACTCAGGCTTATGAATGTATTTAAAAGCTAAAAAGTTACACAGCTAAATACTAAGTATTTTCATATTGACTTGGTAGTACGGCACATTTGACATACCATCTTAAATGAATCCATTAGACACATTAACAAGAGAAACATTGTGATATGACAGAGAATCTAAGCAAACTGAACAGGAAAAGATGATTAATGGAAGATGGAGCAACTAGCTTCTCCACTGGTAGTGCCAGCTGTTTGCCAGTTGCAGTTGGCTGCATGCTGGTTGAGGGTCTAACAGTGAGACAGCTGGTAAAGTCCCATGTAATGACATTTCCAGGGACGAATGTCACCTCAGTCTGTTCCTGTGCACGTCAGCCTGACAAGTAACGCACTTCTCATCCACCAAAACTGTTCCTCTAACCTTCTCCTCTCCTTCCACCTCAAATGTGATAAAATCTTGACAGATGTGTCACCCTGGATAGGGTGATGCTGAGGTCACGAGGAAGCAGAGGTGGCACATAAAAAGCTGACAGACTGCCAACCTCATCTGCTAGCAACAAGCTGCTCAGAACAAAAATACCCCATGGAAAAGATTGCCAAACTAATCCAAGGCACACAGCTTTACTTACACCAGGCTGAATTAGGAAATACTGCCAGACCCGGTTGTGCATTTTAACCCAAACATATGAAATTCTGTTTATAATTTAAAAGCTACAGACCAATCCCATGCACAGAAAGATTTGCCAAATTCAACTGGGTCAATAAGTTTAAAGGAGCAGTTTATCTAAAAATGAAATTTGCACCATCGTTTACACACCCAAAACCATAGGCTTGCTTCCGCAGAACAAAAACTGTGGAATTTTTGAAGATTTTCCATAAGGACTTCAGTAGGCTTTGAATGAGAACTGTAGCTGTCAAGCTTGTGTGCATGATTCTCTTTCATTGCCTGGAAAAGCGTGCCAGAAATATTCTTCTAAAATTCACATTTTTTGTTTCACACAGGAATGTGCTTGAAACAACATACGGGGGACAAAGAGATAGCAGAATTTTCATTTTTGAGTGAACCATTCCTTTAAGCAATGACATCAAACCCAACTACACGTAGCCCAAAAAGCACCACATATTTTCCAGGATTACGAAACGAAACTCTGAGAACTTTGGCCCCATGTGTATAAAGTCCTCCACACTTGACCGTAAATACACTGACATCTAAATTAGCAACTAAGGTAAGAGGCTTTGGAGCTGATCTTTCTTTGCCATCATTTCTTTGAAGGCTTTTGTGGCAGCCCTTACATAAAGAGAAATGCTAAAGCTGAAGAGACATGAGGGATGGTCTATAAACGTGATCCAGACTTAATTAAAATATCCAGTGTGTTGGGGTCAGGCTATTCCTGCAGTAGTTTTATTCTCTGTTTCCTACGGCAGTGGTTCTCAAACTTTTTCCTTGTAAGGTCCCCTTTGTGTAGAGTGCATCACTTTGCGGCCGCCCCAAATAGACTTATAATCTTAAACTTAGAATTTTAATTAAACATATTTAGTTAAACAGTGCTGGAACATCAATTAATTTGGTTGGTGGTCTTTTTTTCTGACATTTGATTGCATAAAATCTGTGACAAATTTCATAAAATGCCACAAAATCTGTGCCCCCCCAGATCCACCTTGGGGGCCCCCAGTTTGAGAACCACTGTCCTACAGCATTCAAGCAAACTCTCCAGATAAAGTGAAAGCTCATTGAAATAACACTGTCTCTCCTTTCTGAGCCATTCATCACAAATTTTAATAATTTGCTGTGCTGTGGCCCACAACTAATAAGACCTAATGGCAGTTTGTGTGTGTATTAAGATGCAGGAGGAATTCCGCTGCTTCGGTCTTTGAATAATCACCCTCTGTGAAGCAACAAAAGGCCGTAGCTCTTCTGGAAAAACAAACAGCCCTCATCAAATACCAGACAGAAGATGTCTGAGCCACCAGGGCACGGTGAATAGATAAATCGTGAAAGTGCAGCAGAGAATATAAGGTGGCTCATCAAGCATGTTTAGTTGAAGTCATTAGCAAGTATCAGTTTGAAGTTCAGAAATCAGTCTATGCCAGGAACAAATAGCTTTTTTTTTTAAAAAGGCATTGAACTGCCTCAAATGATTGTGACCTTTTTCTAGAAGTACCAAAACCTCCAGATATCAGTTATCTATAATGAGAAAGCCCGGCCATAAATCTAGGGTTTCACTGGTGAAATTGGAGTGCAGTGGTGCAACAATGGAAACCCGGTGGACGATAGAGAACCTGGCATATTACACATCAGAGCCCCTCCATTAAAGTGATCCACATTGAACATGAATTGAACTGGACTCGTGCAGAATACATGGGAGGTATCAGTTTCTCAGTTACTGCTTCTCTTGGTGGAGGGGGTGGCATCTGGGGAGATCAGATTATAGAAGGCTAATTTTCCATTATAGATGAACTGTGGTCAATCCAAGACATCCTTTTAATTAAAATATTCTTCATTTTGAACCAAGGTTTCAAATTCAGATGAATTGTATGGATGATATCTACGTTTATACACATAATTTTTTATTTGGCTGTACAAATAAACACTAAAGAAATAAATAAGACACATGCCTTACAGCATACCCTGAGTTTACAGCACACAAAGTACACTGTTAAAAAATACCCATACAAAAATGACGTTTCAAATAATGTACATTTTTGGTCAAGTAAAATTACATGTTTTTCATATTATTTTACACCGAACATGTACATTTGGAGTCTATTTCTGTAATGTGACATTTATCACATTTCAAAAATACGCGAAAATCCTGTAAAATAATACCATAATTCTGTGACCATAATACCCCAATTGTTTAATTTTTTTGCATAAAAATCAGAGAATTGGCAATTGCATTTTACAAAACATAAATAAATAACATTTATAATCAATTCAAAAAACAAATATTGTTTACTTTAGAGCTGTCAAACGATTAACCGTGATTAATCACATCCAGTATAAAAGTTTATTATTACATAATTTATGTCTGTGTACTGTGGATATTTATTTTGTATTTAGAAATACATACACATATTTAGGAAATATTTACATGTATTTATTTATATTTACCAATAATTTAGATGATATATAACAGCTTATACATTTTCATAGTTTACATTTTTTCTTAAATATATGTCAGGGGCAGCCCTACAGAGTAGCTGTCTTTTATTAATGTGCCATAACTAAACATGAAATTGAAAGTGGTTGCCCTCGGGAGTCAATGGTGAGGGCTAAACGGTACTAAAAAGCAGCACCAGCCCAATTGGCACCAAGATGTGCTTTGCTAGCCATACTAACAATTCTTTGCTCTGGAAGACAGCATGCCTTTCAATAATGCCTGTTAAAAACTTACAATGAAATCAGAGGCTTAAACCACAATGCTACCAACAGTTCAGACAGATGATGAATATCTACTGTATTATGAATGAGAACTTCTTGATCTTTGGAAAGAGAATTGTACAGTTAGTATACAGTACAGTATATCTGGTGAAAGAGGTTTGCCAAGATGTGGATTGGAGGTTACACAGTAATACCACTTTCCGTTTCAGTTCTCTGCTGACGTTTCGTTGCCAAAAACATGTCAGACCTGCCACTGTCTTCTTCTGTTTCAATGTGCTCCTCAAGCAATGCAGAGTTAATTCCAGCTCTCCTCAGCTGCTGTTTCATTAGAAAAAACCCACACACATATCTTTTAATAGACAGAACAACAGACAGCACATCTTCAATGTCACACTGATCACATCCAAACACACCATAAAGAAATAAATTAACCTTAAAGACTGAAGACGTTCATTAACTCTGGATTTATTCGGCTGATGACATAAGGGCTGAGGAGGCATAATAAGGCCGCTGGTGACACATCGATCGAACACAATGAGGCAAGGATGGCACAAAGGAGCCCGTAATGAGCGAGTGATCAAACTGGGAGAAACAAAAAGCCGAGGAAGGTGAGAGCGAGGAGGATAACAGGCGAGGAGGGAGAACAGAACAGGAGGTTGGGTGTTTGTCTTCTCTGGTTATGGTGACACGCACGGATGATTCAAACGTTGTCTTCTAAGCGAGCCAGACACAGGATCAGCCTCCGCTTTGTTTGGCATTGTTCGCATTTACAGCGGCCAAACGCTGGAACGAGAGAACCATGTGGGTTTGAATGCAAACTGGACCGTAGAGACCTTTTGGAACTGATCTGGCATTAAGACATTTGCAGAGTTACATTGTGAGGAAAAAACTTCAGAGAATAAAAATGAAAGCAAGGCCCTGGTGAGTGGCGAAGCCCCATGCAGATGTGGCCATCGCAGCATGCGCTAATGCTGACATTTGAAGAACCTTGCCCCACAAACACACATTAACCACAAAGTGCTGAGTGGCCACATGCAAACAAATTAACTGTCCCCGAAACTGCAAATCAAGAGGGTGAAGCGGGCACCATCAAGAAGGGCAAAAGAGAACACCTCCAGGGCATTGTGTTCATATCTAGGGCATTTGTGTATGTGTTTGTGTGTAAACAGTTGCAGCCATGAAGTATGGCTGATAAGTATATTGGGAATGAAGCCCAATCATTTGTATTTCTCCTGTGTGAATGAAGGCACCTATCCAGAGTCTTGTCCTTTAAATCCTCTACAAACTCCGCCCACTGTAGACAAAGCAGCCAAAATGATTGGCTAACTCTCTCTTTATCCTCCAAAGAGACAAGACACACAGAGCATATATGGTTAATTGGGAAGTAATCGCTATGGAACTGGGATTACAGAGCATTACATGTTGCACACAAGCCTTTCTTAGTGTGTGTGTGTGTGTGTGTGTGTGTGTGTGTGTGTGTGTGTGTGTGTGTGTGTGTGTTCATGTTTGTATATCCCGGTGGGGACCTCAACCTGAATACACACCAACACATGGGGGCAAAAAAGCTAATAAATTGTACAGAACAATATTTTTACAAATCTAAAAATGCAAAAAGTGTTCTATGATCTTTAGGTTTAGGGATAGGGTTAGGGGATAGAATATACAGTTTGTACAGTATAAAAACATTACGCCTATGGACTGTCCCCACAGGGATAGTCAACCAAAGCGTGTGTGTGTGTGTGTGTGTGCGTGTGTGTGTGCGCGTGCGCATGTGCGTGCATGTACACCAGAATCCACTACAAATGCACATTTAAAATGTTCTTGTATACCTGTATTATTGTGCATGTATTGTACAGTATGTTAAACAGAATGGGTGTCACAAAACACAGATACTGACAATAACCGTGACACTAAAAAGCATGATTATCAATACTGAGTTAATACTACAAATATTATAATATCGTAAATAATCCAGCAGCATCACTTTAAATTTGGCCTTAAGAATCAAAATGGCTATGAACTCTCTCTCTGCCTCCCTACACTCATAAATTTTGAGTGATTCATTGACAGCATTATTTGACTAAGATGTCATCACGTTTTCGCTTCTTTGCCAAAGGATATAGCGCATTTACGAAACACACACTGTTTGTCAGTTTGCTACACTAGAAACAACATGGTGAATTCCATGTCAGGGGACCTGCGGTGTATGTAGATAGAAATAAGGGATGCACCGATACCATTTTTTAAAGACCGAGTACGAGTACCGGTATTTTTTTTCTGGTACTCGCAGATACCAATTACCTATAACTGATGCCTGTATAATGTACAGTTATGTTAATAAACCAGTACATTACCGGTACATTATCTTTTTTTTCTTTTGTTTTTAGGTCTACTTAAATTTAAGTTCTATTTCTTATGATAAGTAGCACAATTTTACTAGCACATTTACTTCAGTTTACTAAAGTAAACAATATACTCTGTGGTCGAATTATAAAAAAAATTCAAGGGGGGTGGTGTGGTAAAATGTGAGTGTATTATAACTTGTTCAAGTCAACCGGACTTTTATTTTGACGGGACGCCGCAAAGAGCGTTTGAGTTAACCAGACTTTTATTTTGTCGGATCACCGCAAATGGGTTTATGTGTTCGTGTCCTCGTGCAGTGAAACGCTGGCGCTGAAAGCTCCACAAGCACAATGCGTTCAGTACACGCAACCGCGCCACTCTTTCATACACAGTCATGCAAAACAAGCAGAATACACATTTAAACAGTATCTGAATATTTTAGACGTTACGCTTAACGTTAGCTGTTCAGCGCTAATTTCTTGTAAGGAAATAATACATTTGACAGATTGCGTGCCATTCCGTGTTGTACAGCGAATTCAGTTTTTATGCCTGGATTCCTCTATTCCGTCCGCGCTTTCCGCATTGCGGAAATCATATAGGGCTCTATGCATGTCACGTGAGGTAGGTATCGGTCTTTGGTATCGGTGTGTCATTACAAGTAGGAGTACATGAGCTTGGTATCGGGCAGATACTGGTATCCGTGCATCCCTAATAGAAATAGCTCATTCTAAGGCAATAAAAACATAACACTTCATTATGTAAGGTCTTTATACACCTCTGAAGACATAGTTATGCATATTATATTGCATTTCTGTCAGTAGATCCTTCAAAAAATGACACATTAGTCCCTTAAGAAAATATATATTCTAGATTTGGCAATGTGTCTCATTTGTTCTGCAAAATAAATATACGATAGCTCAGCCATTAGCGCACCACATTCGATAAACACTGGCACTGGCCATATGAAAAAAACATTATTGAAGCTAAGTATAAAACGTATGCGAACAGCCTTACATAACTTTTGTGCTTCAATCACATTACCAGACGCTGACATCCTTGTGTAGCTAAACCCCATAGTGTGACCCTGAATAGTGATGCTACGTTATATCCCACTCAGTGCAGCGCTTCTCCACTAAAAACAGCAGGACATCAGGCATTAGATGCATTAATGCAGCTCACTTGCTTCCCCGTCAGGACACCACACACACACACAATCACACAGACACACAAACCCCTTGAGGTGAGGAAATAGCTGATTAAACCAACAGTGTGCTGAATCTGAATCTCAGAGTCTCTTTTTCACAGTTGGACAGATGGGCAAGTGAGGAAAGAGTGAAGTGTACGATGGTGAAGAGAGGAAAGAAGAGATGGTGTGGGCAGTGCGTGAGAACAAGTCCCAGTGCAGCGTGCCAGCTGATATCCAAATACAACACATTTTTCATGTCTAAACTGTGTTTCGCTTATTGTAGTTAGTTGCATTTGGGAAAAACTGACGATTGCAACACACAGTAGATTGAAAAAGCGTGCTAGCATTTAAGTGGCTAAAAAAAATGTTTGCACTCATTGGCCTATCTTCTTTCTTTTTATTCATAATCATCAGGTATAATTCGCCCAAAAATAAAAATTCTGTCAGTTTACTTAATTGTGTAATTCATAACACATATGTTGTTATTTATTTGGTTTCAGTTTTAGCAATTGTCAGTCTTCTGAAACCATATAATAACTTTACATGAAGAACAGCCTGAAATATTTTTTTCGACATATACATATAAACTTTTAAAATGTTATTTCATACAATGTAATAGTCAGTAAATTATGCCAAAATTAGAATTTAATTTCCTTAGATCTCGGTGCAGTGTGCAGTAAACACTATGGAGACACCAGGGAATCAGATAAATACATTATTGAATAAGTGATCTATCAAAGCAAACATATCCACATTTTATATATTATAATTGAATGAATAATTGAAGCAATTACACGAGAAACACAAAATAATTTAAGTTCCAACACACGCACAAACACAAATCCAAGAAAAATACTTGAAACACACACATCAGTATCAAACAGATGGAAAGACAGAAGGTACGGATGAGAGAAGCCTATTCCATGTTCCAGGCATTTGCATACAAGCGGGTGTGCGTGGGCAGTCACACTTGCACACACAAACATGGCATGTACAAAAAAATCATATTCTGTGCTCCGGTCCAGAGCCTCGCACAATGTAAAAGTGTCTATACTTTCTGGGCTCGAATTGGCCCTTTTCTTGTGCTTTGACCGTCTAAAGCTCGCAGTATTTGGCAGGTGGATACTGGGATGAGGAAAGAGTGTATCTGGGTCACTAGAAGCCATGCATCCCAAGTCTGCCACCAGCAAAGAGAAAATTGTTCCTTTATTCTTTCTCTCTATAATCCTTCTTTTTTCCTCACGCGCTCCTTTTCACCATCAGCATTTGGCCACTCTAAAGATGTGAAAAGTACTGGTACTTGGTATACAGCACTAAAATGTAATGAGTCTCCAGTAGGGTTGGGCAATGCCTACCAAATTGGCATCGGACGATGCCTACAGTGAAACATCGCGATGGACGATGACATCAGGGGGCGGGGCGAGGCAGGGGTTGGTGGTATATCAGTTTGCTAGATGCCCATCTGCCAAAACATTAAACACAATTATACCAGGGCTCCAGACTGCTACCAAATCGCATTTTGCGACCAAAATTCAAGACAGCTTGAGCATTTTTACAAGTACTCGCGCATGTACGACCTGCAAATTTGGAATGTCTTCCAGTTGCTATTTCATGTGGAAAGACGAGTCGATCTTGAGCCCACCAGTGTAGTCTGTGTGTGTGTGATTGGTCAACTGCACGGGTCACGCATCACTGATGTTTCCAGCTGCCATCGCGGACGCGCACAGTTCAGGTCGTTATTGACAAGTTTACACACACACACACACAACGTGAGCGCATTCCTTCGATTCACGGTTTGCTTTCACTTTTTACGTCCATCTCAGTCTCGTGCGCACGTGCGTGGCGTTGCGCAGCTTCCAAACTCGACCGCGGATAAGCACGAATGGATGAGCTTGACACATGCGCAGAATGTCATACTGTGGACTCAGCTATCCACATTTGTCTTGGGAATGAGGGGATGTGTGGACGACCGCGTACCCTGATGAGAAAATTGCTAGAGAGGATCCAAAAACTGCCACATTTCCATTACTGAGTGAGAGGCGTGATGAGGCTACAACATGTACTTTTACCAAACTACTTAAGGACAGTTCATCACCACTGCATTGTGTCTTGACTGTGGCTCCAACACCTGCTTATCTACTACGCCGGCATAAGGAATTTGTTGTGCCCAGGAGTAAAACAAAAAAGCATGAACTGTCCTTTATTTCTCGTGCTCATAAATTGTTTTATAAATAATCAATAGATGTTTGATTTATTTGTTCTATACTATTCTATGAATATTATCATTGTTATTTATCTCATTGCACCCATTTTTTAGCCAGTACACAAGGTCGTTTTGAGTATGTTATTCTTTGACTTATTTCAGGATGTTGTGCCAGCAGTGTCCTGCCTGTCAAACTTTGAATAAACTAAACTAAATTGCGACATGCAGGAGAATCACGATGCCGTCCCAACATCGTGATGGCTGTCAGCCCAACCCTAGTCTCAAGTCTCAAGAGTAGCGAGCATCAGCTCATTGTGGTACCCGCTTTCGTAGACTCACTTGCACGTTTGTGTGCACTGTGAACAAAACCTATTTGTATGAAATGTGCGGTAAATATTCCTAAAGATTTTAGTTTTTTAAGGAGTCTAACAGACCTGCCTTGTATGACATTAATATTAATTTAACAACAATGTTGACAAGATAAACAAAAAGCCACTCAGGGCTGTTTATTTCCTTGCATCTCATTACTTACTGTTTACTTGAAAAATTACCTGGAAGAATGTGAAGCTGGGTTTACTCAATTGAAGCAAAAATGCAAAAAAGTTTACATGCCGTTGTTTTAATATGCTTCAATAAAAGCAACCGTGAAATATATCTAAAGCGGCTTTTTATCAGTTAAAAAAACCTTACCCCAGAATGCATCGTAAGCTTTTCAAATTAGAGTGAGACACAATGCGGAATAGCAGATGAAATGGAAGAAATTCATGAAGAGAGATCAAAAAAGAAAGAATTTATGGCTCAAGGAATAAGATGATGCTACCAGGAAACAGGCTCGTCACTTGTGCTTTTCACTTTTCACGACTCTTCCTTTTCATATCTCTCTTTTCATCTCTACTTATCTTCTCCCTGTACCAAGTGTTATGTTGGAGCATCGTACACGCACTCCGAGCTATGTGCACGAAAGCGTTCAAAATAGGTCTTCCTGAAAAACACACGCAAGCTTAAAACATTCTCTGCACCTCCTACGAGCGACCCTGATATATTTTTATTCTCAACCCTCTTCCTGCACAGTTGCAGTTGTCTTATTTAACGCTTCTTCACTTCATCTGTAATGACTTTATAATGTACAGAAAATATAAAAAATAATTTGCATGTGTTCTAAATTTCTACAGTCAGATCGCAAGCTAGTTTAAATATTTTAAATTCACACATGGCGGCCTGACGGATCGCGTGTTATGCTCAGCTCACATCACCAAAAATGTTTTAAAAACTGGTGAGCCACAGAATTCGTTAACATTACATTACTTATATATAAGTTGGTATAAAAATACCAACGTAATATTAAGTTATTCGATAATTTATTTATTTATTACCATAACTTGTTCGGAGCGGTTGTTTGTTCGTTAGAAATATGTTTGGGCTAACTAATGCTGATTTCAATAACTTTAAACATTAAAATGAACATTTCACTGCAACTAATGTTAATAAATTTGGCCTTAGCATAAGACTGGTACCTTTCTCCATACCTAAAGCCTGCATTTTCATCCTAAGAACTTCAGGGTCGTCGCCTTCAAGTTATAGCCTGTAAATAAATCCGCACAGGTGTTTGTTTTAAAACGCGTTGAAATTCTTTAGTTAGGCTAATTTGATTTTATTTATTGATGTAAATGCAATGCAAAGCTAAACAAGACAGACACTGACCATGAAACGACAAAGAAAACAATATTTGGGGTGGTGATCAGCAGAATTAGTCATTCTTCCTCAAATGCCGGTCACGTAATAAACAACAAGCACTACAATGGCTCCGTCTTTGTTTTTAGGATCAAGTAACAGGAGGTATCAAGCCTGTTTACTTTATTAATTATCAACATTATAAACAATAAAGCCAGATATTCTTGTCAGATCTGGGTTTTGTTACTGGGAGTTAGAGAAGAGCAACGCGTTTTCTCCGCTGTCAGCTTGTTAACCGTCGGCTTGTTGAACAGACTTTCACCAAAGTAAAATAGACCTACTGTATTATGCTTGTTTTTCTTATCAACATTCGAACAAAACGTTTTGTTCGTTTTGTTTTGTATGTTTGGTTTTTGTATGATTTCGCTTCGCGCAGGTTTAAATGCAGTTTTTATGTATTTTTCTATTTTTTTCCAACTTTGCTAATCTTTTCAACATTAAAAGTCCTATATACAGGATCTAATATTAGTGCATTATGAATATTTAATGATAGTTATAAGCTTGATGTGAAATTGTGTCTAAATAAAAACGAAACAAATTACGTATTTTTTCATTTAATTTAAATAAACGAATATTCAAATATTCATTTTTATGAGCTCAAATATTCTAATATGAAATTATTGGAAAATTCCCATCCCAGTGCTAGCGCTGTTTGGCAGTATTTCAGAGTGGACCAACCAGCCAGTAAAACTGCGACTTAAGAAAAATAAATAATATTACTGTCAAATGTCTGTCAGATAATAAAAATACTCTAATTTACTGTATGTATTTGTTCATGTTTTATTAAGGGATAAGTCTGAAGCACACCATAAAATAATTCTATCAATTCACACAGGGCTAGTATATACAGCTGTAGATACACACCCTGGTATCGGATCAGTACTCGGTATCGGCTGATTCCCTGAGCCCAGGTATCGGAATCGGTATCGGGAAGGAAAAAAGGGTATCGGAACATCCCTAGTAAAAATGTCTTTGTTCTGCTGAACACAAAGGACGATATTTGGAAAAATGTCAGTAACCAAACAGATCTCACCCCCCGTTGACTCCCATAGTATTTTTTTCCCTACTATGGCAGTAAATAGTGGATGAGATCTGTTTGGTTACTGACATTTTGGGTGAACTGTCCCTTTAAAGCAGCGGATTTATCTCTGGTAACTAAACATACTATAAAATCCATATTTGAAATATTGCCGGTACTATGCCACAAAAACAAATCATATTATCTACCTATTACTCCTCCATTTAAAGCTCATGTTAAGCACTCTTTACCTCTCATCACTCCCTCACTCCATCCGCAACCATGGAGAGTCCCTGAGGACTTATTAACAGTTTCTGCCATTAATACACATGTATACTGTAACAGTAGACAAACACACAGCAGCGCACTCACATTCCCTTTGTAGTACACATACAAGCCACAGAAAAATCACAAAACAAAATTTCAGAGCATGCCGTCTTTAGTCAGAATTCAGCTTAATGAGGCACTAAATGTGCTAGAATAGCGACGTACTGCGAGTCATTTATTGCAATGAGAAAAAACATTTATTTTAAAATGCATTTATCAATAAAAGCATATTCAAAATTCTTTGATTATTTGCTTGATGCAATTGACACTGCAAATTGTATGTTTACAGAAAGCAGACGATAAACAATTTTATCAAAAAGAGATCTAAGATCATGGCTGCAGTAAATATAATGTTATAATGGCACAAGAAAACTGCACTAAACATTTGGCCAGGTTTTACGTGTTACCCAATTTGCATGTTTGTGCAAATGAATTGTGAATCGTCGGGTGCTAAAACATTGCAATCCCTGTGCACACATACATGCAGTGACTTAGCGAATTAACAAATTCCTCCCACACGCTTACAGCTAAATACATAATTCCCGATGCAACTTTATCTTAAAGGAATTCTTTTCACAGTGTAGTTTTGATCTTAGTAAGCCTTAGTCATGCTCAGTAAAGTGGGAAAACATTTTCTCTCTCCTGGGTGTTAACAAGCCATCTTTCTCTGCTTAAACCAGGGAACTCTCAAAGGTGCGATTTGAGCAGAGCTAGAAATCAAATAGCACTCTTACTTTTATCCTCAGTCACTCTTTTATTCATCATACAGTACCTGCATGACTTACGTACAAGCTATAGCTCATTTTTGTTAGCTGCACATAAGAAAACCGTTATAGACAAGCACTATTTGTAAAAACAAGACAACCGGTTTTGACGGTTGCCTCTATGGCAAAGTATATGTAACTTACACAAACGTAAGCGTTTAATTACATCCACTAGTTCACCATCGTTTAAGCTTTTCCAATCAAGCACTTGCATGCAAATCAGCATATTTTTTAAATATCTACCTAGGTTGCAACTCTCTTGTCATTTTTAAATCAATTAGAAATTATTGAAAATGTACAAGTTTTGGTACTGAATGAAATAGATTAACACAGACCAATTTCTCTTGCATCTGCCCATGATTTTTCTTCACTGAGCTTGTAGCAGTGCATTCTGGGATAGCCTGTGAAGCTGCCTTAGAATTTGGCCAAAAATAAACCTCACATGACTGAAACAACCATTGTGTTGCACGTGTGCCTATCCATTGAAATGATGTGTAGAAAATTGGGCTGGGCGATATATCGATTTTTAAGATATATCGGTATATTTTTTCAACGCGATGCGGGATTAGACAATATCGTTAATATCGATATGGGGTGTGTTCGACTTGAAGCGGCTCTGTTGTGTCTGACATGCGCCGTGCCCATGCGCAGAGTGAGCAGAGCACTCTCGCTCTGCGCGTGAACCAGACAGACCCCGCACGCCCGCTCTACAAGTTTGCTTATGACAAGGAGGAAGCCGCAGTGCCAGTCCACACAGCAGAAGATGATCTGGTTTGCAAAAAGAAAAACGATGGTTCAGTTATTTGGAAATAGTTCGGATTTAAAAGATCTGATGAGCAGCAACAACAAGCGATCTGTAAACAATGCCATAAAACGGTTATGTCAAAAGGTGGAAGCACAATAAATCTCTTCCACCACCTGCAAAGATGACGCGGCACAAAACAAAACGTGATTGGTTGCTTTACTGCCACTCACGTGGTCTCTTGGGCGGGCCTTGGCCAAAGAAAGCGGTGATCAGGTCTGGCTATGCAAGACTACGTTGGAAGCTTCTTTTACCCGCAGAGTGCCTTACGAAAAGAAAGTTATTATAATTTTTTTTTACAATTTAAGTGTTTTAAACAAGTGGTGTGCAGCTGTATGTTTTCAAATAGGGAAAAAAACCCTGTCATTGAATTTCTTTTCACAAGCCATTTTAATAAAGGTGATTGTGACATCTCACATGAGGCTTTGACTTGCTAGTAAACATTTATTCCACTTTTGTAGAAAATATTGATATACATATCAGATATCGCCTTTCATCAAAAAATACAAAGATATGAATTTTGGTCAATATCGCCCAGTCTAGAAAACACTGCTGACTCGTCCATGTGTGCACACATGTGATATTCCCCACAATTACCACCTCAAATGAAGATCAATGAGCTCAGTATGGAGCAGAAGAGCCGAGGTTACACACAGCAGGAGGTCCGAGATAATGACATGGGATTCCTGTCCACCATGCTTTCTGCCAGTGTCTCAAAATCACAGTGTGGACTGTCTCTACAGTTTGTGATCAATAATGTACAGGCAACTCACTGTCACTGCAACACAGATCTCACCGCATTCATGTCTATAAGTCAATAACTTTAAATACCCTTCAGACATTAATTGAAAAGTAAAATGTTTGCCTCTCTTAAAGAATCATTCACTAATTTACTTCTCACGGCTACTGTTGTCAATGTACACTGTCTTGCTCTCAAAAGCTTTTCATATTTCTGAATAACTGACTCATACTTCTGTTATTAAATCACACACACAAATGAATCATACAGATGCACCGCTCCCACATCTCTTGTACACATAGGCACACTTTGACAGTTTAATATGCCAGGAGTCGTTCCGGATCCGTGACCGGGATTTCTCACAAAGCATATTCATTCATGCTCTTGTCCCAAGAACATATTATTCCCACCATTAGCTGCGTTTACATGGACCAATGTAAAAGTCCAATCCGAATGAAAACACTCCATATAAACACGTCAATCAGATTAAAAATGCCCAAGCCGACTGAAATTTCAGTCGGATTGTAAGGGGTGGTTTATGCCATTTGTAATCCGCTTGATAGGACATGTAAACACTTGATCGGATTTAAAATCGAAGTAGGAAGTTGTGCGCATGTGCAAAGACGATGCTGGCTTGTACAGACGCAAGGGCGTATCACGCACAGAACAGAGCAGCTGCTGCAAAAGAAACCAAAAACCATAAATCTGACAAAGCGGTACAAATATCCATATGCTTGTCATCTCTAAATGAACATATTAATGTTTCTATGCATTTAAACTGTTTCCCTGGAGTGAGATTTTAACCGCAATTTCTCAGTTCCTTTTTAAAACACGATACATTTGCAGATGTACAAACATACTGTAGGCTAAAATATCTAATCATAAAATTTCATTTATATTCGTAGTAGGCTACTGCACATTTATTTTATTTATCGTTTACTTACATGTACTTTGGAAGGATTAACTGTTTTTACCATGGTCGCTGTAACAACCTTGTTTCATTGATATGTAGACATTATTTTGCGTTAATGAATTGTACATTATTATGCTGGTGTCTGTGACAAAATAAATACATCTGTTATGAAGTATATTATTAGAAGTGCATCCAATGTTTTTAAAAGTCCAAGCCAATGTCCCAATGTACCTCCTGAAATGATAATTTAATAATTTCATTTAGTGTAATTATTTAATGTTAATGTCAGTCCAGATCCTGGCAGTCATGCTGATTAGCAGTTTAATTAGCATTTTAAACGACCATTCATTTTCTTAATATCAGATTCATTTCTAGATAAAGAGAATAAAGAGCATTTATCTAGTTTAGTCGTGTTCCTTCTTCAAACATCCAAAAAAGTCAAATCAAACACACTAAACACACACATGCACACAATGTCCTTCCTTATTTAATATTAAAGGAATTTCTGTTTGTTTAGAGGCACGCACATATACACAAGCATAACCATACACCCTGCCTCTGTTTACCATCTGGGTGGAGATAGTAAAGGGGATCAATCTAATTAGAAAAGCATTGACGGAAGAGATAGCAGAGCAGGCAACTATCATGAGAACGGCTTCCCCGGTAAGTAATTCAATAAGTAGTTTGTAAGCCCTTGCATTAATTTAATTCAATTAGCCCACTTTGTCTCTTGTCTTTTTATCTCTGGTCTTGTTTTGCAGAAAGACAGGATTACCCATCAGGCAAACGCTTTGGGTCGGCTGCGCGGTTTTATGATGCGAACCCGCTGATCCATGACGGCAAGAACATTATCGAGGTCATCGGTCAATGTGACTAAAATCTAAATATCTTGCTAAAATATCTAAGCTCTTGGGTTGAATTTTAAAATCCTGTTAACCTCCTTATTACAAATTTAGAGTGCAAGTCTATGGCACTAAGCTAGTGTTAAGCTTCGCCCATCCACTATTTACCTCGTTTGCTCCAATTTACAGCCAGTTTGATCTTTCATCTGCTTCATCACCCACCAAACGAGAAGTATTACATTTATTGAGGATCGAAGTGAATCAATCAGGTTGATAAACTTGAAATCATAGTATCTTTTGCCGGACAGATGAAGGAGTCTCTTTCAGACTGCTCATTTTCTGAGATTAGCGTTACTTCTCAAATAAGGCCGAGCAGACTTTCTTGTTTCTGCAGAGAGATGAAGGCCTTGCCTCTGTCCATTTCATTTTCTTCCAAACATCATTCCTGTCCATCGGCACTCATTCATGCGCTACACTTCTAGCTGTTTTTATTTCTTGAACTACAAAGCAAGGAGCAGAGGCGTTTGTAGAAGTAACAGAAAAGGTAAGAGTAAGTGCCAGGAGGGCAAAACAAGTTATTGGCAAAGTCACCGAAAACTTACAAATACATACATTAACAAAGAGAGAAATCAGGAGCAGACAAAGTGAATTCACCATTCTGATACTGTTCGGGCTTTAACAGAAGGCCCAATCGTTAATCTTTGCGAGCACCGGAGGAAGCAAAAGTGAAAATAATGAATCAGGGTAACAGAGATGAACGTTAAATACAAAGTCAATATCTCTGCCAAACGGAAGAACAAAAAGGTAAATGGTAAATAAAAAGACATTTAGTCAAGCCCTCTGTGTTTGATCCACTGTGTTTATGTACACACTGCCGTGGGCGGAATTAAGTGCTTCAAGTTGAGGTCATGTGCTTGCAGTAGGATTCAGAGACAGTTCACCAAAACATGAAAATTCTGTCATCATTTATCCACCCTCAAGTTGGTCCAAACCTGTGTAGGTTTTGTTGTTCTACTAAACATAAAGAAAGATTTTTGGAAGAATGTCTGTAAACAAACAGTTCTGGGGCACTATTGACTTCCATAGTAGGGAAGAAAACTACTATGGTAGCAATAGTGCCCCAGAACTGTTTAGTTTCCCACATTCTTCAAAATATATTCTTCCGTTTTCAACAGAACAAAGAATTTTATACTATGTTGGAACCAATTGAGGGTGTGTAAATTAGGACAGAATTTTCATTTTTGGTGAACTATCCCTTGAATACCAACATTTTGGCATATCATGAGTCTGGTACGTCAGTACTGATGCTAAATACATATTTAATTAACCTTGTGGGTCAATACATCATATTGTCATATTGTACAATACGTAGTTTTAATTTTTCTACTATTGCAGGTTTTCAGTACCTGTGTTCCAAGCTACACGATTTGGAGGAAAAAAACAAATCAAAAACCCAGCAGAGATAAAGAAGTTCTCTTAGCATCTATTCTCTTAAACTTCAAACTCACCTGGCAGCTGCATCAGTGTTCTCTCTCAGACAGACTGTAATCTAATTACTGAAACAGTGCAGTCGACTTTACTGACTGGCTAGATCTGTGAAGTTTGTTCTGTAGACAGGCTGTGAGGTCCTGCTGGAGGGGACAGCCCTGTTCGCAACTTATTAAAGCAGCTAAATGCCACCTGAGCTCTGTTCTCAAAGCTCATTGAACTGGACATGCAATTAAAGAAGCAGTTCATCCAAAAAAAACCTTTTATTATTTACTCACCCTTGGTCCTGGGGGGAAAACCCTGTATATTTCTGTTTTTCTTTTTTTGAATACTATGAAAATGAATAAAGACTGGAGCACCAATAATGACCAAAATAATACTGTTGCTATATTCACAGTCTTCCAAAGCCATCCAATAATTTGAGCCTGGTCATCAGTAAAAGTCAATTGGGTTCATTTCCCCCCAGATTTTTCTTGGGTCCCTTCAAAAACATTAAACATGTATTACTTCTTATTTTATTATCTATCAAATAATGATCTGTCAATTTAATCACAGGAAAATATAAACATTTGTGCAATAAACTGTGATTGTATCTGCTCAACCAGAATATATCCAAACACAAAGAAAGATATTTGGAAGAATGTTTTCTGGGGCACCATTGACTACCATTAAAATGATTGTCAAATGTTCCCCAGACTGTTTGTTTTCCTAAATTCTTTAAAGCATTTTCTTTTGTGTTCAACAAAAAAATATACAAAAATTATTTCTACTATGGTAGTGAATGATGCCCCAGAAATGTCAGTTGCTAACATTATTCCAAATATCTTTCTTTGTGTTCGACCAAACAAAGAAATATAAACAGGTTAAGAACAACTTGAGGGTGAGTAATCATTACAGAATTTTCATTTCTGGGTGAACTATCCCTTAAATTATTACAAAGAACTCAAGATATATTCTTTGAGAACAAGTCTTAATATATTAATTGTGCGATGCTGCTTATCTTGTTAAAAGAACATTTTTATTTTAAAAGTGTGGGTTTTAAAAGTGCTTTCCATAAAGAAACAACCACCACTGCGTGGGTGAGTTATGCAAGAGTAAACATTATAAAACGTTACCTGGTATAAACAGTGTTATGCATGCAAACACGTACACGCATGCATGCTCTGAATTGCATTATCACTGGTATGTCCCGAGCTGGAGACTCAGGGGCCTCGCACTAATCTTGCATGGAGACAGAGCCATTGAGGAAGTGTCAGGGTGATTGCAAACAGGAGGACCGCTGACACGGACATGAAAATAAAGAAAAGACAGAGAGGATGTGATGGGGTCCCACAGACTACACTGGGGAGAAAAGGGAGAGAAAAACATGAGCGCAGACCCCTGAAAGTGCTGGAGAGGAAAAACAACAAGTCAAGGAGAGACATTGAGGGGCTACTGGGGGCTTTGAAAAGGGGAAGATGGGTAGAGGCTTTAAACAGACCCAGAAAGCCTTTCTCTTACTTAAAAGACGATTGGATAACCTCATGGTAATGCGGAAGCAATGTCTCTACTCAATAAATTGGTTTCAAAACATCAAAATCTCTCTCGTTTTTTTGTTCATCACGCTTTCTTTTTTCTTATTGCATTTAAAAACCTTTTCAAATTCGTCATGCACTGACTTTCTCGGTTCACCCTATAATCCCCTAAACAACTGCATAACCATTTTCTGACCAGGTGGTGTGTGTGTGTGTGTGCGTGTGCGTTTGTTTGTGGACGTATCGCTCCCCTACGGTTTCATGACAATCAGGAAACACATTAAAGAAGATGCCACACTGTGCCTTTTCAAGCAAAGTAAAACACATGGGCACACAGATACACAAATAAATCAGAAGAAGAGGAATTAGAATCTATTCGCAGTCCCAAATAAGAAAAAATAACCATTTACTACAAAAAGCTACAACCACAAATGCCCCCATTCTAACATTGTCCTTCGTCAATGGATGTCCATGTCAAAGAGCATCGCAAAATCTGTATATGACTCTTTTTTTTTCTGTGGAAGACAAATTACGATATTTTGAGAAATGTCTCTGCAGTTTTGTGTCCATTCAATGGACCAATGTTGTTGGGTTATCAGCGTTCTTCAAAATATCTTGTTTTGTGTTGTGTAGAAAAAATAAAGTGATATAATTTGCAATGATGTGAGAGTGAGTGATCAATGAAATATTTTTTGTTTTTAGAAGAACTATCACATTAAACAACTTTAAAACTCACATAGGCAATAATGCAGGTGCTCTTACAAGCCTATGTAACCTCCTACTGTATATCTAAAAAAACTGACAGACTACAGGCAGCCCAAGCTACCTCTGAGAAAAGATTTGTGATTTGTCTATATAAAGTGTATGCTTCTGATGTTTTTAGGGCCCCTCTGATGTTCACGCATGCATACATTCTGCTTACAGACTTTAAATGTTCCCGAGCGCCATTGAAAGATTAAGTAAGGTCAAGAGACTCTCTCAGTCCCCTTTTTACCACACACACTTTTTCCAACTGCCATTGACAAGCCTAGAAATATCAAAGCCTCCGAGATCTTTTTCTATGGCGAGGACCATAAAATGTGCCCACACTCCATCTATGTCGTAAATACATCTCTGGGAGTTGTTTAACGTCCTCATCTCAACTGAAGATCATCGCTACTTAGAGCAGATAAAACTCCCTGCTGCAATGTTGTGATTTAGGAGGGTTTTCGGTTCAATTTTCCACAGCCGATTTGGTACAGAAAACACTGAGGGGAAAGGTAAGCACATGAAAGACTGAAAACTGTGAGAATAAATGAGACAGATAGAGAAGAATAAGCACAAGTTGCAAACCTCCTCAAAATAATAATAATAATCTTTGAGGCTGTATAGCACACATGCACACAAATATTGAGAAAGTGTTTGTCAGTGCATTGATGGGTATTAGGCACGTGATTTATTCATGAATAACAGATATTGAAACATTTTTCGGATTCTATTACAGGGCAAAATCGGGAAGGTGACAGGCAAGCACGATAACATGAAATACAAAAAAACGTAAATAAAACCGAATCGTCACAAAATGGTCTAATCTCGGCAGGGATTAGACAGTCAAAGACTGAGGTTCTCAGACACCATGGACAGATCAAACAAACTCTTGGAATTTGTGATGTGAGAAAATACCTGGGCAGCTGTATATCGTGGTTTTCTTTAGCTCCATTTAATACTACAGGAAAGAAATATTTAAATTATGCACTTTTAGGCAGACAACTAACTAACTCCATACTAGCTAAAGGGACATATTAGTTGTCCGGATTTAAATTGTGTTAAATAAAACAAAAAATGATCTAAAATATTGTAGAAATACTCATATTAAACAAAAAGTCACTGAGTTTATATGAAAAAAACTTGAGTTCTTTGTAAAAAACTAAACTTACAAAAGTAAGTGAAACTTTCATCACTTTGAGCATTCCCTACAATACGCCCCCTGCTGGCAACTTTTGCTTAGACAAGCTTTAAAGAGTAAGTAGCGTGAGATCATGAAAATTACATTTCATGCAGTGTGTTATGTTGCCGTGTTTGAAAGTAAGCTGTCTGCCAAGTTGTAAGTCCGAAGATGAATAAATAACAAAGTTATTGGCTTGTAAAAATGGGAGTCGACTCTGAATCATGCAAACAAGACATGAGTTAGTCCGAGTCTCTAACCGCCGCGTATCTACGTCACTAGACATAGTCCCCGCCTACGTTTTGCTGAGACTGCCGCGAAAACTTCACTAGTCTCCTCCCCCAAAACACTGTCGCTCGTTCGTGATGCGTGTGTATCATGTCTAGAACCTGTGTTCTACGTTGTGAAACTAAGTCCGTCTTATTTCAACTACCAAAGCAAGAACTTCTGAGGGAACAATGGTTACAATTCATTTTTCAAACGATACCAAAGGAGTATAACCCCAGGGTTTTACTGTGCGCGCGTCATTTCACCGAAGATTGCTTCAATAATCTTGGCGCATTCACTGCAGGATATGTGAAACGACTATCCTTGAAAGAGGGGGCAATACCAACCTTATTTAGACCTGTTAGCTCCACCGAATCACAACCTGTAAGTGTGACTATTTATTTTTGTCTTAACTTCAAGAAATATTTGTGTACCTTATGTCTGTGTTTAGCTAATGCATATAACGCTATCATTAGCATGTACCGTTATTTCTGGGGTATTACAGTTTGTTTATCTTGCTATTAACTTGGCTAATTTAATTGTTCAATCTATTAACTCTCAAAGTATTTATTTCAAAAACTGAGTCGAGTACTATCTGTATTGTAATAACATCTGATAGTACCGTACACTGTATGCCGTGTCAACTAGTCCAAGTATAATACTGTTACAAGAGAATTGTAAATGTCCTTTTTCTTACTGGCATCTGCAGAAGGATCAATTAATTTTCCAAATACTTTCAACGTTTATGAACTTAATAGAATGTTTTATGAAATAATTTTTATGACATCCAACCACCTGTAAACCGTAATCCAGTAATGATGGTAGGCATTCCATTTGCGACAAATGATGAACGCGTTTGACCAATCACAACAGACTGCACCATCTAACCAATCACATGACACTAGGCTAGCGGATAGGAGGGGACTAGACGGATGAATCGCAGAACCAATCATTTGAGAGTCAGCCAAGAAGTATGGTAAGAATAACTGCCTATTATTACAACGTAATAGTGTTTTTACACCTTGTATGTACATAAACTTGTTGTTGGACACTCCATAAACCAAAGTAGGACCTTAAAAATCATATGCTACTTACTCTTTAAAAAAAATATCAGCTCATGAAAAATCTGAAAACGGTGTCATTAAAGGGTCAAAATTGTACTTATAGCCTAATAACATTAATGTAAGTGATGAGAAATGTTCCTAATATTTCTACAACATACGACTGCATGGTAAACCATATATCGCTTTTTTTATAAATAAATCTGTAAATTACTTCATTTCAATGTTAATTTCAAAAAACGACCAATGTAGGTGACCTTACTATTAGTTTAGTTTATTCAAAGTTTGACAGGCAGGACACTGCTGGCACAACATCCTGAAATAAGTCAAACAATAACATAGCACATATTCAAAACAACCTTGTGTACTTTGTATAAAACAAGCTAAAAAATGGGTGCAATGAGATAAATTCATATGAATTGGTACTATGTGAATCGTATGAAAGCCATCGCTGTCCGCCACCCCTAAATCTAACAGCCACTAGCGTGAAAGCAAGTCCTACTAAAACGTATGAATGAAATCGTACGAATTCATACAAATGAGACACCTCGAAAAATAGTTATGAATTGCTATGCGATTGTGTTAGTTATTTTTTCATTTTATCTAAATGCCTTTAAGTGCTTTTAAGGCTGAACTTAGTGAAGGATCATATAAATTAATTGTATTAACTTGTATTTCAAGACAAATCTGCATTTACAGATACACTAAAAACAAAACAAAGGATGCGCAAAATCACGCATACACAAACAAGCTAAGTCTAATATTGGTACACCAAGCTAAAGGCACATGAGAGATACAATGTTATCTTCTTTCTACATCCTCTCCTCTTTTATGCCAGCCTGCCAAACGAATCACTGGCCTGTGGCTGATTGTACCGCACACCTTGATGAGCAGAGACCACCTGGATCCTGGTTACACAGACAATACAAGTGTGGAAAAAATAGATAAATGAAACTGAAAGCGTATTATTACCACTTCAGCTGCCCTTCACCGGCGGCTACGGAGTGTGCTAGAGGCAGCGTCTTTGTTCACCTCACCCTTTATTCTGTCTGTCTCTCTCTCTCTTTATGTGTCTGTCACGTTACCCACCCCCAATCCCAAAAAAACAAACAGAGACCCAAGATTTCATATCAGCAAGTAGCCAGCAAAGACGGACCATAAACCAATCCATAATATTCAGGCAACAGACATAATATCCAGGCAGACAAGTATTTCTTGGTCTCTCTCTCATCACACATTCTTAATGAATACATTTCCACTACATATCAGAGTTACAGAGGAAATGCAAGTCAATCAGAGTCTCATGCAGTGCTCGATGTGAGCCGGTATATTTAGGGGTGGGTATTAGATTGGTGTAACTCAAAAGGGGTAGTTCGGCAAACATTCTAAGATATCTGATTTATCGTTTGCAACTATTCGCCTTAAAATAATTTCTCATCAAGTTATTCATTTCAAACCAATGAACCTTGCAACTTTTCGAGAGAGTGCAGCCAAGTACTTGTAGTTCTTAGTCCAACTATAACTATTATATTGGGGGGAATTAGGATATAGGGACTTTCATTTAAAGATGGGGTAACATGCTATTTCATGCATTCTGACATCTTTACACTGTTAAACGTGCTGGCTTCTCATGCTTAACATGGTCAACTTGTTAAAAAAACTAGTTGGACGTATGACGTAGTAGTTCTGTACTTGATACACTCCCCCAGCACTCCAACTTGTTTCGGAAAGTTTTTATAAGTCTGAATAATCCCTGTTTCGTAACAGGGATCCTATTCCTTTTATTGGCCATTCTCCCGGAAAAGCACACCCACATGTCATCCACCGAGCGAAAGAGCACGCCCACATGCTAGCGTGAGAGAAAGAGCACGCCCATGCGTCACGCCCATCAATGCCACTTCACTCGGCTGACGGAAGTTTAGCTGTGTTTGTTTGCTCACTGCATTTCGGTGAGGAATGTTATATAAACAGTGGATATAATGGTGGATTTGGAGATTTGAAACTGATAGATGCCGTGGTCCCAGCGCTAAAAGATGCCGGACATGAACCCGCACGCGGCAAGTCAAACAACGTCATACAGTCATGGCCAAAATTGTTGGCACCCCTGAAATTTTTCCAGAAAATCAAGTATTTCTCACAGAAAAGTATTGCATTAACACATGTTTTGCTATACACATGTTTATTCCCTTTGTGTGTATTGGAACAAAACAAAAAAAAGGAGGAAAAAAGCAAATTTGACAATGTCACACAAAACTCCAAAAATGGGCTGGACAAAATTATTGGCATCCTTTCAAAATTGTGGATAAATAAGATTGTTTCAAGCATGTGATGCTCCTTTAAACTCACCTGGGGCAAGTAACAGGTGTGGGCAATATAAAAATCACACCTGAAAGCAGATAAAAGGAGAGAAGTTGACTTAGTGTGGCACACACAGACACACAATGCAAAGACTAAGCATGGACAACAGAAAGAGGAGAAGAGAACTGTCTGAGGACTTGAGAACCAAAATTGTGGAAAAATATCAACAATCTCAAGGTTACAAGTCCATCTCCAGAGATCTAGATGTTCCTTTGTCCACAGTGCGCAACGTTATCAAGAAGTTTGCAACCCATGGCACTGTAGCTAATCTCCCTGGACGTGGACGGAAGAGAAAAATTGATGAAAGGTTGCAACGCAGGATAATCCGGATGGTGGATAAGCAGCCCCAAACAAGTTCCAAAGAAATTCAAGCTGTCCTGCAGGCTCAGGGTGCATCAGTGTCAGCGCGAACTATCCGTCGACATTTAAATGAAATGAAACGCTATGGCAGGAGACCCAGGGGGACCCCACTGCTGACACAGAGACATAAAAAAGCAAGATTACAGTTTGCCAAAATGTACTTGAGTAAGCCAAAATCCTTCTGGGAAAACGTCTTGTGGACAGATGAGACCAAGATGGAGCTTTTTGGTAAAGCACATCATTCTACTGTTTACCGAAAATGGAATGAGGCCTACAAAGAAAAGAACACCGTACCTACAGTCAAATATGGTGGAGGTTCAAAGATGTTTTTGGGTTGTTTTGCTGCCTCTGGCACTGGGTGCCTTGACTGTGTGCAAGGCATCATGAAATCTGAGGATTACCAAAGGATTTTGGGTCGCAATGTAGGGCCCAGTGTCAGAAAGCTGGGTTTGCGTCCGAGATCGTTGGTCTTCCAGCAGGACAATGACCCCAAACATACTTCAAAAAGCACCCAGAAATGGATGGCAACAAAGCGCTGGAGAGTTCTGAAGTGGCCAGCAATGAGTCCAGATCTAAATCCCATTGAACACCTGTCGAGAGATCTTAAAATTGCTGTTGGGAAAAGGCGCCCTTCCAATATGAGAGACCTGGAGCAGTTTGCAAAGGAAGAGTGGTCCAAAATTCCGGGTGAGAGGTGTAAGAAGTTTATTGATGGTTATAGGAAGCGATTGATTTCAGTTATTTTTTCCAAAGGGTGTGCAACCAAATATTAAGTTAAGGGTGCCAATAATTTTGTCCAGCCCATTTTTGGAGTTTTGTGTGACATTATGTAAAATTTGCTTTTTTCCCTCCTTTTTTTTGTTTTGTTCCAATACACACAAAGGGAATAAACATGTGTATAGCAAAACATGTGTTAATGCAATACTTTTCTGTGAGAAATACTTGATTTTCTGGAAAAATTTCAGGGGTGCCAACAATTTTGGCCATGACTGTATGTCTGTTTTGTTGGCAATCGGCGCGTACGAGCATAATGTAAATAACACGAAGGGATAATGCGATGTATTGTGTGCTCGTGCTGTAGTTCCGTCCCCCCTGCCTGCCTCCAGCAGCTCATCTTTTTCAGGAAATAATCATACAGCTGTATCTCTCTTTTACACATTTGATCAAACGAAATACTCTTCAAAGATCATAGTATACAAAACTACTGTATAGGTACTCAAGATTAATATATTACCCCATCTTTAAATGAAAATAATCAATGTATTTCTTGTTTGTTATTGTTTTTCTAGGTGAAAACAATAAATCGTTGATATCCAAGTGCCAAAAATTGCCGTAAAAGCACTTAGCCTATCCTATGTAAAAAAAATGTAACGTGAAATTAGATAGGATATTAGATAGATAATTGTTTATATAATAACCAAATTTAAAAAATAGCTATACATTACTAATAGACAGTAAAATGACTGCAAGTGGTTTAATGCGCAAATGCTGTTTGTGTATGTGTGTGTGGGAGTGTTGAAAGTGTGACCATTTTGACAGGACACAGGCAGAATGCTTAAGTTCACACTAATGAATTTTCTCACATTCATAAGCAAGGCATCATCGTTTGAATGACGTGCGCTCTGATAAAAACATATACCTGTTATTTACTGTATAGGAGCGTTTGTTTTTGAGCTAGTGCACACTTAAGACTTCTTGCCCTTGAACTTAAATAACCCCACTGATATAGCGCTCACAGACACACACGCACTCATCAGCACATGGAGACACTAATTGGATTTGTATTATGCACATGGACAGTTCATGGTCGCCTGGGTTTTTGTTTTACAAGATCACCTCTCAAAAGTACTAAAACATGTTTTCTGATCATATTAATAGAACAACAAAACCCTTGAGCAATGACAAATCCCAACAATAATTACCACAGCAGTGACTTTTTTCCACACACCTTTGGAAACAACTTGTGTGGAAATCCTAGGGATTTTTAAGTATGTTTGATCTGTTAAGGAATAATGCAGTAATTTAATAAATGTAAACATAATAGTAACATTCTCTGCTGGTTTGATTTGGATGAACATTGTGATAGTCACACATGATACAGCACTGGACTTCACGGTCTCTAATTTAATTTCCATTCATATTTTCTTATGACGACTTAATTTTCATATGTGGAATGCTTCCCACCTCAAAGTAAACAAATGAGCTCTTTCAGACAATGCACTGCATACCTGGAAATGACTGCACTGTGTGTTCATTCACTTTCCTCTGGGTGTGCGTCTCTGTCTGTACACAGAGTGAGAAAGGCTATGTACAACAGCTCTATGCACACAGCGTAAAAGGTACATGCTCGGACATAAAGCTATTAATATAGAGCAGCGATGTTGGATGTGACCTTGAACAGTCATTCAATAAAAAACGACATATTTCCATAGGGGACTCTAAAACATGCCATGCCTTTGAAACACGGTTAGTTTCATTATCTCAACAGATTTGATAAACATTCAACAGTAGACCCGAAAACCAAATAAGCCTTTGACCTGTGACCTTGCACGACATGCCTGATTTGACTTTTTTACGAAAAATTTTTTTTTTCAAGGACCAGTGTATGAAATTTTGCTGCATCTAGCCATGAGGTTAAAAATGGCAACCGATGGCTCACTGCACCCCTCCCTTTCGAAGCACTACGCTGCACAGAACAAAGATGTCGTCGCGATTTCGCTTCTTTGCCGAAGGAGATCAAGTATTTATGAAATGCGCTCTGTAGAGCAGTTTGTCTGTTTAGGGATACCCGTAGAAACAACATGGCGAATTCCATGTAAGGGGACCCGCTGTGTATGTACAGCTCCTTCTAAGTTAATAAAAACATAAAGATTCATTATGTAAGGTCACCTCTGAAGACATATTTACACCTCTGAAGGCATATTTATGTGTATTATATTGCATTTCTGTCAATATAGATCCTCTAAAAAAAAAAAATCACACAGCACCTTGAAAAAGAAAAAAATATTGGACATTTTAGTGGAGGCTGCTCTTTTTACTTGTGAGAGTGTGTTAATCCTAAAACATCCAAGTAACCGCTATAATACTTAATGTTTGGGGCAGAGGCATACGTCTCAAATCCAATACATACTGTATATCTGAGTCACAAAAGTAGCCCCCTTTGTCATCGGCACCATCTGACAAAAATTTTTTTTTCCTCAGTGGTGATTTGTCTTTCTTCAAATAAACTAAAACAAATCAGTCAACATGAAATAAAACCTAACAAAGAACAGTGACAATCCGAATCACAATCAGTCAAACTACTTTTTATACACGCAGAGCGGTCAGCTTGTCCATATTTCTGCTGCTGACAAACAGAATACAGGCACACTCTAAAAAGGACTGGGAGCCTTTTACAACAAAATCATAATTTTTTATATAACAGAACTCAGAAGAGAAAAGAAAAACTATTTTATACATGTCATATATCACATGACACAAGAAAAAATATTGTTACACTAAATATCAGCACGACAATACACTGACATTAAAGCCCAAAGCAGTAAGTAAACAAATCATTATGCGGCACATGAATGCTTCATCACAGCTCAAATTTACCCTGCTAAACACACTTTTTTCATAGTTTGGGATTTCTTGAACTACCACTGTGTAAAGTGCTATCAGAACATTTTGTCAACACGGATTCATTTCATAAAAAAATGTCCCAACCAAAAATTCAGAATGTGAAGGCCATCTGAGAGTCCAGCCACTAAGCCAGTACCCAGCGAAGAGCCCACTTCATCTTCAGACACAAAGCAGTGTGATTAGAATTTGGTACTGAAAAGAGAGACAGAGAGAGAGCAGTGTGTGTCGTGAAGTGTTGCTTTTACCATCTCCCTGGGCAACTAAAGAAGAATCCTGCCAATTCTGAGAGAAGGTTGTGTCTGGGAGGTGGAGAACAAAGCACAATCCTTAAGGTATTATTCTAATTCAATGTCTGCCCAAGTCTACCGAAAAACATCCAGAAGGGAGAAGGGAGCATTCAGCACAATGACAACCACAGAGAGCGCTCCCACCTGGGGAGAATCCCTGCAGATACCCTGCCTGCCTGAGATACCGTGTGTAACGGGGCACCTTAGCGTGGATCTATTTAAACTGGCATAGCCGGTGCCAAGTACACACCAGGTGCAGGTAACAAACATGAAACTCTGGGGTATCATGGTTGGAAATGCCACAAACATTTTTGAGCATATAATTTCATTAGTGTCTGGAACTGAAACAAATGGGGGGAACTGTTTAACAGACTAGGTTGTATGGTGTAGTATAAATAAACATATAAAAGGATTGGCAGAGGTACACCGCAAAAATGAATTTCTTTATCCAGCTACTTCACATCTAATCATTCTAAAAACCCAAAAAACTTTTTTGAATATCATGAAAAACCTATTAAGACTTTTTTAATAGAGATGCATTTTGAATTTAGCATATTTTCTAACCGCACTGGCTGGCTGTTAATAAAATCACACTAAATTTTGGTGCAGTTATGTTAAAAAAAATTGCGTAGTGTATAAAAATGTAAAAAATATACTGCATGTATTTTCTAAAATTATTTTGTCTTTTTACACCTCAAGAAAAGGCACAAATGCAGTCAATGCTCTTTGTTCCTTTCTCTTACGTGAAAAATACATCCAATCGTTCCTGCCCCCGCATGCTCAGTTTAAGAAGCAAGCTACAAAAAGCTCAAGCTGAAAGCAAACAACTTTCCTTACTAACACAGAACAACTGAAGTTCAGTATGACCTTTGTAATACAACATTACACGACTACATCACTGAGTCTCTGGGATTGTTTCACAAGAGCCAGGAATGCAGTCCAGGTTTATTATGCGATTGCTACTTCATGAGATCTGCTCAAAGCCTGAGTTCAATTTTAATTTCATCAGTTTTAAATTGCTATCAGGGAAAGCAAAGACCGGTAAGCATCAGCAGTCCTAGCTTTAAGCCTGGAGACCCTCCACTTTACCTCATTAATCAACTAACCAGGATAATCACAGCACTTCCAATTAAAACTGTGACCAATATACCAGGATAATTACATTTTATGGGAGCTTTGCCTATGCTGTAGCCTACAACTCAACTAATAAGTTACTCAACTTGCCGATTACATTTTATGTTTGTCTTTAATTAGCACATCCTGAAAAATCAATTGTGACTATGTCAACCTGTAGACCCTCCCTGCAAAGTGACTTCCAAATACTATTCACAATGTCTATATCAAATAATTTGTTAGATCTGTCAAACCACAAGAAGCTCCTCAAAATAACTAAACGTTGACTATTTATCTGTGCATTACTTTTAGTCACTCCACTGTAACAAACAGTGATGTCAGACTTGACACAAAGAAATTCTTAAGTTACAAGACGGTAAACTTTTATCCACTTTGACAGTTTGAGATTCTGCAGTCTTTCCAAATAAACAGACGCGGATACGCCTGTGTTGTAAATGGTGAGCAGAGACGGCACGTGCGATCATCATCGATCAATAAAACGCGCAAATACCAGTCTATCCAACAACGGCAGTCTAGACCATAGAAATCATTCAATTTTAAGTGACAAGCCACCTTTTAAATAAAGACTGGCTCTACTCACGGCAGTTCTCCTCGTCGCTGTTGTCCGAGCAATCGTCGTCATCATCACATCTCCATGGAGTGGGTATACACCTGCCGTTACTGCACTGAAACTGGCCGCTTTCACACTCTGGTTCTGTCCCTGTCGGTTAAAAAGTTAAAGTGTAACTGCATAGTCCTGGAAGCCTCTTTAACGTTTTAATAAGTTGCGTTATGTTCTTATGTGCTGTGGCAGAAGCAGCTGTCAGCGCACTTAAAGTCATTGTAGTGAACCACGTGTGAAATGACAGTATGCAATAAAGATTTTGTCATAACGTAACTATAATTGTAGCTCATGGGAAATGACTCATTAGCGATGAGAAGTGATTAATGAACTAGTTTGCTTTTGAATTACGCTGTAAGAGCATTCAATGGGGTTTAAGCTAACTAGCTCTTTTCAAAGTATGGACACTTGATAGTACATATCAGTATAATACATTTTAACATCTGTACTGGTAGAACACAACAGGACTAGGGAAAACACACACTAGCGATTTAGTTTACTTTTACGGTCAACATGTTTAATGCTTTTGAATGTAATACTGCTCATATAATGTCTCGTCATCGGAAGTGACTTCGCGGGTCCCCGCCGGTGTTTCTCCAGCATCATCGCTTCACTACATTTACACAAACGCACTGACAACGTGGAACATTGACGCTTACCGTTGGCCAGCAGAAACCCCACGAGTATCACATGTAAAAGCAGCAGTTTCCTTAAACTCGTCCACATCTTCGCAAATCAATGTGTTATGCTCATACGAAATACAAAAAGGCCGTGGTGTAGGATCTCTGCCTCCCTCTCCCGTGCAGCCTAGCCTATGCTCTACCTCCGCGCGAGCTTCTCTCTGCTTTCGATACCAGTTTGAATTGATGACGACATCGCTGGTGGGCGTTGACATGCCCTCGCATCGGCTTGTGGGAGGGGCGTGTTTTATAACGAAAGGATTGGGAAAAAGAACATGCCATCAGTCAGTATGGCTGGAGAAATTATTTCACAAAGACGTTGATGAAAAACAGAAAATCGATTTTTTAATTTATAAATATAATAATGTCGATAAAATGGATTTAAACAAGTAAGCTAAAAATACGTTGTTTAATTTTTTTTCATTTTGCTACACACCACACAATATAAGACAAAACAAGACTTCACAGGACTAGGTAAAAGTAAAAATGTGATGTTCATCAATAAACAATGAGATGAAAACAAAGAGATAATAATACAGCACAGTTTCAACGGTCCGTGTACGTTTTATTCATTTGATATCCTATTCGAAATCAAATGACGAGAAATTGAAAAATGACTAGTTTCTCGATTTTTCGTTTAGTTCACCAAACGGAAATTTCGTTTTTGGCCCGATATTTTATTTTTCGTTTGCCGTTTAAAATCGGATTTTGGCCTCAATATGGCATTCGTACATGTGGGCGGCGCTGTAACGCCTCTTTCACCCGATTGGTCAAATCGCTCACCATTCTGTACGGACTTAATTCTGCAGCGGTGTCGCGTTCAGCCATCTAGCGGTAGAGTTTGTTATTGCATTTCATTAAATAAACAGCCCATCCGATTTAGGGCTAAATCGTGACTACAGATCGACCATGGAATGAAATGACACTACATCTTGTTGATATTTCTATATTGACAAAATATAAAACATATATAACAAACGAATAAAATATATTTTCACCACGAAAACTCAATGAACGAATTAAATGTTGTTTTGATGTGCGTGCGTCTAATAAAATTCTCCCGTTGCTATGCACGCAAGGCAACAGACTCGCAAAGCGTTTTGGGTCCAGGGCAGGCGGCCCACCAATACAATTCAGATTATATATACTTTTTTAAACCAGAGAATAATAACCCATAAATACTTTGTCTGCATAGTCTAAAAGAATATTACACGCAAATTTTAAAGTATTATTTGAAACAACGGATTAAGTATAAATTGTTGAAATAAAAGACAGTACACAATGACAATATAAAAATTGCCTCGGAAACAGCCGATCCTTAAACAAACATGTATTTATTAGCACCAAAGCAATACTATAGCCTAGTATAAAATCCTTTTTTTTACTTCATTACTTTTTTCACTCAAGGAAAAAGAGTGCGTACGCACAGTCAAGAGCATCCGTACACATCCGTACACATATTTACGCCAATATTTTTTTTAATAAATCCGGATACGTGCGTGGAAAACAGCGTACGCACATTTCTATGCCCATTTTGTGCGTACGCCTCGTTTATACATCAGGCATATACATAAACCCGTTAACAAAGCAGATTAAAGGACCACACATAAACACTTTATATTATATAAGTGATATGTAGCCTATATGATATTTTTATAGGAACATGGCGTTTGCAATGTTTTTGTTGAGAAAAACAAGCACATCTAAATGTTCGGGTGAAAGTCGAGTCTGTTAACAGTAGCCTAGGTGTCGACATAGCTTGCATGCACATAAAGCCGTGTTTTAAAGGTTGAAGCTATCAAGCTTTGAAGCGCTTTGTATTAATTCATTTTAAAGTAATTTTAAATTTTAAACCTGCGTTTAGCCGCAGACAACGTTATTCTCGTTTTTTTTTTTTTGAATAATTGATGAACATAAATTACTCGCTTGTTTTTATAGCCACTTTATTTGTCATCACAATACGGACCCCTTACGGCAGGGCTAGTCAACTGTCTAGTCAAATCTTTACCTGGCTCGCCTTAACATTTCAAATAAGTGGAGAGACTTTAAGAACGGTGTGCTTTAAATGCACGTCCTCCTGAGACGCCACATCTTTAAAAGCCCAAAACGCTGCTACATAATTCCCCCGTCTCATAATGATTTACGTCTTATAAACCGATTTGATCGGTCAGTCCAAGAAACTTAATGTTATTTACAACGTTATAATCAGCAATGCATTGCACAGCCACAGGCAATCGGTTTGCGCACGCGATAGGTCGTGGCCTAAAACGCGTTTTGGGCCCTTGAAAGTAGGCTAACTGTAGGAAGGGTACACCACGTGAACGGTTGTCTCAGATAATGGGAAACGGTGTTGTTTTTATTACTGCATTCATTATGTATAACGGCTATATTTACGAAAAACAGCTGTTCATCTCCCCCAGAACTCGCACTATACAAAGGCTCTGCCCTATAAGTGCGTGGGGCGCATGAATGCGATCGGAATTCACCCGAAGATGTGATAATAGCGTTCAGTTTCTTGCACAGATCAATTGACTCGCTTTATAAGACGCGAATTTAACGTCACAAGGGGCAGGGATTACTTTTGTGTTGAATGTATTTGCGTTTTTTACTTTGATTGATTTAACTTTAAATAATTCAACCAAATATCTTCAGAAATATCTTCTTGAAAAATGCCAAACACATCTCGATGTATGGAGGACTGTGGGTGAGTAAATTAGTAGCAATTTTTGGGTATAGTAACGCATTAAGGAATATAAAATACAATTAAAAAGACAATATCCCTTTTAATTTAATATCATGAAAAGGCACAAATACTGGATGCAATATTTGTGTGCATGTTTTAATCATGGCCTATAAGTAACAGCAACAAAAACAGTATAAAAGGAACAAAACGCAATAAATAACAGAAGAAATGAGAATATGGTAAAAAAAACTGCCCCGCATCCTATTTATACTTTTGGAATTTGGCCCTCAAAGAAAAGTAGTTGAAGACCCCTGCCTTACGGCATTGTTCCTGCCTTTTGATCACACAGGGCGCTTTCTGATGCAGGCAACTTTATTAATACTACTACTAATAATAATAATATGTACCTTTCTAGATCAATCCCACTGAAAGCAGTCAATTTTCTGGGATCAACGTCTGTGAAAGGGGTGTTAGATGTGGAATTTACACTGTATACAGCACACTGCATAGCGTACATTGCAACACATAATTCTGCCGGGCAGAATTAAGGCCGTACAGAATGGTGAGCGATTTGACCAATCGGGTGAAAGAGGCGTTACAGCGCCGCCCACATGTATGAATGACATGTTGAGGCCAAAATCCGTTTTTTTAACGGCAAACGAAAAATAAAATATCAGGCCAAAAACGAAATTTCCGTTTGGTGAACTAAACGAAAAAACGAGAAACTAGTAATTTTTCAATTTCTCGTTATTTGGTTTCGAATAGGATATCAAATGAATAAAACATACACGGACCCATCAAGCTTTTGAACTCATTTATTTCAGGGAAGACACGTCTTTATGTAGTGCACAATAAGACACCTGTTACAACCAAATAGGATATAGAAACTATATGGAAGACACATCTTTATATAGTGCACAATAAGACACCTGTTACAACCAAATAAGGTATAGGAACTGGATGGACCAAAATGTGTAGGGTCTGTTTATAACCTAACAAACACCACGACAAAGAATGTTGGTATCCTTCTCTATATGGTGTTGCATACAATAGGCTATATTTATATTTTGTGGGAAACTAAAACCTAACAGTATATTTTCCAGAAAGGGTTGCGTGTTAACTTTTTATACAGTTCAAACTAACTGTAACAGTTCAGATACAATTACTGAAATACTATGTTGTCTAAACCATTGTTGCTGTATTTTTACAGTAAGGCTCTGATAGCCACAGATGTATTTACATACATACTGCAGTTGAAGCAAGCACTATTATTGTGTATTGGGTTGAAGGTGTAGTCTCTAGATTCTAGAAAGTAACTGCAGGGATTGGCACATTGAATAGGAAACTGTAGGTCTTGCAGCACTATGATAAATTGTTCTCTCTTCTTAAGACTGAAAAAAGGAGAATGAAAGACCCAGATAGATGTAGAGAGAGAAAGAAGGTGAATGTTTTTCCTCAGCTGAGAAGGCATCACCATCAGTCAGTGGTTCTACTTCCTCACATGCAATGAATTAGCTCTGTAAAGCGTTATTGTGTATTTTCTGAGAGATTGCTCCCACTGTTCATCTTGCACCTGTTTCTGCTACATGAAGCGCCAGTTTAAAGCTCTGTGGCTCATTTTCTGCTACACAAATAATCATCAATAAAATGTTCTTACCCATAAACTTAATTGATATATTTAAGAACAAAATGCCTGTGATCTTATTTTTCTTATCGTAATGCCTTATCGTATATTTCTACCTACATAAATAACAACACAATTTTATTAAATTAACTCTTTGACGCCATTAGATTTCTGTTGACATCTGCCTGGTCTGTGAAAGAAGAAAAATCACCTTTAGGCATTTTTAAAAAGATGAATCCAAAAATGTGCAGAGCGTCACAACATGAAACCAGGAGGTCAGCTGATGAGTTTTTTTCTCTCTCTTTCTGTGGCAGAACCAGCCTTAACTGCCAGAACTGCTGGCTGCTGACCCAAAAAAACGAGACACGTTTAGTCAATAACTGGCCAGCCGCCCACCAGCTATTGAGGTGAGAAATAGGATCAGTGCATCAAGAGATATGACACTGGAGGGCTACCACACAGCAGTCACTCATATGAGAAACAACCGGAAATACCCAAACTGAGATTCCTGGCTGAACATACAATACATTTTTGCCAACACAGGTCAACCCTAAGAAAAACCCAGCATTGTGCTTAGCTTGTCTGTTATTATGTGTTTTTGTGGTTAGATTCCAGTCACTGATGTTTGAAATTGTCCTGTGATTAGAGGGTAGTGAGGCATTTTACACCAATCACCTCAGCTGGCAAGAGGATGTTAAAAGAAGACCTTAGATAGCCTATAGTATATGCATGAATTCATTAACACTGTATAACCTGTCAGGAATAGGAGAAGGTAGAACCCAGGTGCAGACAGCATATAACAAAGCTCAACATTTATTTAAATCAAAAACCCACGATGGGGCAAACACAATAACAGAACAAAAAACTTCCCACGAGGGGGCAAAACATGACAAAGCAAAACCAACTGGAACAAAAAAAATCTCTTCAGGACTTGGCATACAGGAACAACGACACGGGGTAGATACAAGAATGAACCAGCACAGGACAGCAAACACAAGGGCATTAATTGACAAATTAAGAACTAACAAGGGATAATTACAATGGGCAGGTGTGGGGAATGGATATTGGTGGGAAGCTAGACGAGGAAACGAGGGGGCGGGGTCAAGACGTGACAGGAGAGCACATGGCACATCAAACACTTGGGACTGTCACGACCCATGACACAAGACTAAAAAAGCATGACTGAGTGAGGCAGGGCTTCGGGACAAGACTGACTGAGACACGGACAAGAACCGGCAAAACATTTACATTTAGTCATTTAGCAGACGCTTTTATCCAAAGCGACTTACAAGTTGGGTAAACAATGGAAGCAATTGGGTCAACATTAGGAAAACAAAAAAGCATATTAAGTGCAATAAAACATGTCTCACAAAGCCAGAAAATTATCGGTCAGGTGCTGACGGAAGAGATGTGTTTTCAGCCGATTCTTAAAGATGGCCACAGAATCTGCTGATCTTATAGCAGCAGGCAGATGATTCCACAAATGTGGAACCGATCCAGAGAAGGTTTGTGAGAGTGATTTTTTTACCTTTTTGGGACGGCACCACAAGACGTCATTCGTTTGCAGAGCGTAAGGATCTGGCGGGTACATAAGTCTGCATTAGTGAATGAAGATAAGGGGGTGCCAAACCAGTGGTGGTCTTGTAGGCCAGGAGAAGAGTCTTGAATTTGATGCGAGTGACTATAGGGAGCCAATGTAACTTCATGAAGAGAGGGGTGACATGTGCTCTCTTCGGTTCATTGAAGACCACTCTTACCGCTGCATTCTGGATCATCTGTAGAGGTTTTGTTATGCAAGCAGGAAGTCCAGCTAGTAGCGCATTGCAATAGTCCAGTCTGGACAGAACAAGAGCCTGGACTAGGACCTGCGTAGCATGCTCGGATAGGAAAGGTCTAATTTTCCTGATATTGTAGAGGATGAATCTACAGGACCGGGTGGTGCTGGCAACCTGATATGTGAAGTTTAGCTGATCATCGATCACCACTCCCAGGTTTCTGGCCGTTCTGGAAGATGTGATGGTTGATGAGCCCAGTTGAATGGAGAAGTTGTGATGGATCTTAGGGTCGGACGGGATTACAAGCAGTTCTGTTTTAGCAAGGTTCAGCTGCAGGTGATGGTCCTTTATCCAGATTTTGCAGCAGAAGTCAACAGAAGTGCGTAAGTGTAATTGATTAATATTGTCTTATTGAGTTTAAACGCAGTGTCGTTACTTTGTTTACTACCGCCGTGTCACGTGTTGAAGTCACGTTTGTTCTCGTGCTGGTTTCGCTTGTTATTGTGAGATTTTGAAGGCGTGTCCAACGCCAGGTAGGGTATTTAAACTGTGCTTGAAATACTTCTCATATTTTATGAAAACAGTATTGAATAGGGAACAAACAATTAGTAAAAAGAAGAACATTAAGAAATCTCGACTCAGCATCAGCAAGTCAAACGGAATAATATATTGGCCATTTATTTTTGTATTTGTTTTCTACTTACAGTAGTTTGATCTTTTTGCAAGCCTTTACCAAATGCAGACAGTTTACAGTACAGATATGTGATTTATTTTATATTCTAGGAAGATAACACTCTTGACAATATCTATTGAAATAATCTACAGTAGAAATGCAGATGAAGTTACAAATGATTAAAATTGGTAGCAGGGTTACAAATTTATCTTTTTAATTGGGAGAATGGAATGATTACAGTATTTGTTCCTGCCAAGTTGTGAAAACATAAAACAGAAATGTAGTTTAAAACTACATTCATTTCATGCTTTTATTTTATGATAGATAATAGTTTACCAATCATATATAATATCATACATAATATTCTCACAGAAAAGAGTTGTTTTGTTGTTTGTTTATTTTAGCAGTGCTGCTAGCTGGCTTCTGCCACACAAAATGGTCATACAAATGATATAAAATATAAAAAAACTCATATGACCCAAGAAAAAAAATCATGACCTAATCTAAATATAACAGTTCTCTATTACATAGTCTTTATGATTTATGAATCCTCCTTCACATTTTCTATCCATGTCCAAGTGATAAATTGATGTGGAAAGGGAAGACTCTCAGAGGTGGGTAAATGCAACTACTATTTCTGCATTACAAACCACAACCATGATATTAGCATTGTGATGTGGGGGCTGCTGTGTCTTCATTGGGGTTTGTTCTTTTAATACTAATAATCCCTTACTTTCCACACCACATACAAAGGGATTTAAAGGTTTAATATTTTTTTGCTGATGACAAACCACAAAAGATTTTTATTTTCACCAGCTGCAAGCTCATTGACTTAAAATATATGTGGCCATGCATAGACTGTTCAACGACAGTTTTACAGAAAATTCTTTCCTTTAGATTTCCTTTAAATTTCTAAAGGAGATTAAAATGCATTTAAGTGATGTCTTTAAAAAAAGAAGAGCTCCATATGCTGTTGGTATTTTACAATATGTATATTGTAGGCTACATTACATAGCATTTATAATCAATCATTTGTGTGTCATATACTTTGCATGCTCTTTAACATTACACAGTTTACAACCTGCCAGGAGCTGAAAGTAAAATGAATCAGCTTCACAATACATCTCAGCATTGCAGTGATATTGTTTGTCTCAGGTGCGCCCAATTTAATCCATGTTTTCATTTTCTGTATTTCTCTGTTTGATATGCGTACACGTATATATGTGACAAATAACAGACTGAGTCTGATACAGCAACGAAGTGACACTTCCTTCTAAATAAATGTCATTTGTACACTCTCTTTGTCACACATGTACTTATACATACACTGTTATACATGAACATGCTGTCTGTTTCTACAGTATCAGCCCTATCATCATACGGGTGCATAATAATAAAAATCAGCTCATCTAAATGCAAATCATAAAGTGCATTTAGATGGAGTCTGAAGCATATGGGATCTAATTTCCCTTCGTACTTGTGACTGCTCATGGTTTAACTGTTTAGGAGGTAAGCCATAATATTTTCAGCTTTAGAAAAAAAGCTGCAAAATAACTAAAACTGTGCAATAACTGAATTTGAGAATGAAATATTTACATACTGTGTATTAGACTAGTCAGGTAAATTCTGTTAGTATTTTATGTCTTTGATCAAACAGACCAGTTTAAAAGGAGACCTGTAAAATATATACTTCTGTTTGAGATATATTGCAACAGTCTACTCTCTACTCTCAAGAGTTGTTGGTGGTTCAGTTTTTGTTTAGCAGGAGACCAGTTATATATGCATAATTAATTATATAATATATTTTTGAATAAACCAAGCAAAAGTGCAGCTGAACATGACAGCCAGTGATTTCCTCCGGGAAATTATTTTGAATTGCTTGCCTGTCACTTGTCAATGCATCAATTTGTTTTAATATTGCTGAATGCTTGGCTCACAATGACCACTCTCAGTTTGAACTGGCATGATGTCCCTGTGAAAAGAACAATGTCACACTAAACTTACCTCTGAACTGAGACAGAATGGGGTCTAGAAGAGACAGAGAAAGAAATGGAGGTTGGAGATGAATGTATGTGGTGAGGTGTGACACATTATTGACATCACATTGTGTGCTGAGGGTCACGAGCTGAAATGCTGCATGATAACAGCCTTGTGAATTGGGACAAAATGCTTGCATGTAATTTGGGAAAGAATCTATTCATGTGAATTGCAGTTTAGAATTTTAGAGTTTTTTTACAGTTTCTGAAGAAAATGTCAGTGGTGTTTGCTTGCCACAATCGAAAGGGAATAGAGAATGGTTGCTATGGTGGTTTTTAGTCTGTAGATATTTAGTTGCTATGGTGAACTGGATGGATGCTAGGTGGCCCAATGATAATAAAGCCCACCTCTTAGTCTGTTCTGCTCGGGTACTCAGACAAGTTAATGCAATTTTATGTTTAGTTTGTAGGTAAATGTCTGTTTAAGTCTTCAAAAAATAATATAATTTATGATTTAGGTATCATTCAACTCGATTTGAACATGTGGGATGGGTTACTTTTTATCAGTTCAATACTTTGAGTTAAGGGTTTATTCAAATCACTAACACCAAGCAATAGGAATAATGATGATTTAAGCATCCTGTTCATATTCTCCGCAGGGAATTGGTTTTGTGCAATACATTATGCTTCAAATCAAAGTTGTAATGAGCTGCATAGTTGGCTTGCATCATTTCATTTAAATCATTAAAAAAAAAAATCTTAACCCCTATGGAAAAATAAAGGGTAAAAGTACTTATGGTATCAAAAAGACAAGGTTGTGACAAGGGTCACCATGAGTTTTTTTGCTTGGGAGGAAAGAGCTCTTTAACACTGTGCTAGTCCTTACTGTATGTCGATAATAAGATGGTGAATATATTCTGCAATGAGGATGTCGAAATCAGGGTCAAGAGAGGATTGTCACTGATATTCCTTCTTAGTGCTTGTAAACAACGTGAGGGTTGTAAAAGAGACCTTTATTAAGGCAACCTACTCACATATAGTGAAAATAAAGATGCATTGTGGATTGTATTAAATGATTATACATTTAGTAATCCCTGGAAATATCAAATCAAAGAAACGTCCCAGAACTCACACTTTAAGCTTCCCATGCGGGAAGATTTGATACATAATTTATGTTTATTCATGAAATGAACGTCATGCAGGGATGTCTTTGGTGGCATAGCACATAATAGTAATACATGTTACATTATACATTACATCAGTGGTTCTCAAACGTTTTCGTTGTAAAGCCCCCTTTGTGTAGAGTGCATTGCTTTGCAGCACCCCAAATAAAGACTTATAATTGTCACAGTTCATCAAGGATGGAACAAGGAGGTTAAAGGTCAGTATCTCCTTATTCATGCAAGTACAGCAGATTGTTATGGTGAAAACTCCTGAACCAGAGATGAATGTAAGAGATAGCAGTGTCAAAGTCTTATCTTAAGTGTTCACAAGTCATCCGCAATGTCCATCCACGAGAGGTAATTTAGCTCAGAAGAATCCAAATACGAGACGTATAGTCCACAGTTTTTCTGGAGGAGTTATCGAAGGGTAGTAACCTCGAGATCAGCCGATGAACGAGTGTGGAAAGTGAGTTCTTATCCTGCTCTGGTGATTGAGTGCAGGTGTTCAGTATTCCGGTGATTGGGGTTGCAGGTGAGTACCGGGTGGATCCATGACAATAATCTTAAACTTATCATTTTAATTAAACCAAAAACATCTTCTGTTATACAATGCTGGAAAACCAATTCTTTTGGTTTGTGGTCTTATTTTCCTGATGTTTGATTGCATAAAATCTATGATCAATTTCTATATTTCATAAAATGCCACAAAATCTGTGGCCCCCCTGGATCCATCTTGACCCCCAGTTTAAGAACCACTGCATTACATTACAATCCTGAGTAGATACTTAGATATATACCATGGTACTTTTGGATAACCTTTTGAATGCGTACAACATTATAATCCAAAGCTTGTCAAAGGAAATGATGGCACATGTCCAAAACATGGAAGTATACCTATTTGCTGGTACTTTTCTTTTCTACACAGCTGTTGAAATATAATTTGCACACTGTATTTATTGCATTTGCAATGTGCATATCAATTATTTGAAATATTTTTTTCATCACATTTAACCAAGTTGCTGCATAGGCTACTTATACTGTATGTAAATGCTGGCTAGTCAATATTTTACTGAATTCACAGCTCAGTGTGGGTGGCCCTAGACCAAGACTGTGATGAATACTTTTCCAGTGTTTCTTTGTATCCATGCTGTGAGCGATTGCTCTGCTTCACCTTTCTTTGACAGTCATATGTGGTGTAACATATCAGTAATCAATAGTAAGCTAAGCTCTCCTGCTGTGAAAACATGGCAAGCTTCAGTGCCCGGACACAGCTGGCACCATTGATTTACAAAGCATGTGTCATGCTGAGGAAGACCCAGAGAAATAGCACTTTTCAGTGTCATCTTTTTTGGAAATCTGTATTTGCATGCTCTGTATTCTGCATTTTTCTGGAATGAAAATCAGACTGTAATGATTATTAGAACCTAGAGGGGGAACCAAGGCTAGTTTTCATACAAAAATATTTCTTTGGGTTTGAAAGTCAATTTCTATGTAGGCTCATGCTTTACAGTCTACAAAAAAACCCTAAAAGAGCACATGTTGTTAGGTATCATATGTTGTCACACTATATGGGGTAAGTTGTCACAAAGGACACTATTTCATGAAACAGCCAAAAATTGTAACATACAAACATTTGAAGCTATTGTTTTGGCCAACATATATATTTCATCATACAAATTGTAACATGTAGCCTACTTGTCCTGACATAACATTTACGAAAACTCCCTGCCCTGTGAACACAGTTTAATCTTTAGGTTAAAATCAACTGATCTTTACTTTACTCGTACAAGTTTTTATTGTTCATTCACAATAAAGCAAAAATAAGATGCTAATATAGTTTAGAAAGCAAAATTTATAGATTTAATATACGGACACAGAAAACATAGATGTTACAGTCTTAAAACGTTAACAGCGCTTATTACAACTTCAGCATGACAATAAGCTCCACGCTCCCCTGCAAGGTTCAAGTTCCTGCCTCACCATGAGATTTTGTTTGCTTTGCATTTTCTTCATGAATTGTTCTTCAAGTCCTCCAGGAAATATCCCTCAGTGCTGTCTCTCTTTATCGCAAAGTAGCTGATTACCTTTCTGTCACAGCAGACAACCATCAGACTTATCTGCAAATAAATGCCACATCATAGCTGAATGATTTATTTTACTACTCATGCTCCACTGAGCACATGCTATGTTGAATACATATAGAAACACTTTTCATTGGGCATTAAAGGACATTTGAGATAAGAATTCAGTGTCCTGTAGAAGAAACTATGGCTTTCAAGTCAAAATGTTTTGCCATTTGAAAAAATAGACCATATAAAAACAAATCAACAGACTTTCTTCCAGTCAGGAAATTAGGAACTATAAAGGAAGCTGGATTTATTATTTTTAAACACCTGCATCAGAGGAACTACTGATGAGAATAAATTGTGGAGAAATCGGCCAACACATACATTTACTAAGAGGATAAAAGTAGCAAAGTGCTTTCTAATGAAATGTGAAAATGAAACTATTGTGGATAAAAAATAAATAAAAACCATTTAAAACATGAAACTTTAGCGCACTAGATATGAAAGCTATGAAAACCTGAGTGTCCTTCCACTCACCCAAAAGTTTTTCTAACGACTTTACAGCTGATTCTGCAAATCAAACAGCATCAAATCTTAGATCAGAGGTATGGTAAACATTTCAAGGATGAAAAATATTTTGCATCCCTACATTTAAAGCTGATGAAATAATGCCAAACAGAGTGAAAACTGGAAGACTTGACTGAAGCATGACCGGAATCACATCGCTTTTCTCTGTTTTTTCATTTATTGCTTGATTAATCAATACGTGATCATATACAGTTTAATAGATTAGATATCAGGTGAGTAACGATTTACCACACAAAAGGATTTCCTGACCTTTTTCTACAAAAACTGAATAACTGTTCATTAATCTGTCAGTGACATGAAATCTTTGCGTTGTCCACACAACTAAATAAATCTGATTATAAATCACATAAAGCCGAATTCCACTCTCTCTCTCTCTTTCATGGGAAACAGCAAGCTCAATGGTGGGTTTGATCTAACAGCTGGTTAAAGCATTAGGCATTAGCGTTAAAGCATCGCATTGTACTTTATGGGCAACAAATAAGCTTTTGTCTTTGAGATTTTCATGGTTCAGATTTGAAATGTCATTATATCTCGGTGTAATGACGGGATATGCAGGGGAGACTAGGCTGCAGATTTTAGTGGGAAAACAGGCCAATAGTGGAATGATAGCTGAGCACCTGAGATACCGCTGAGAGGAAAACAGTAGACCTGCAGGGATGAAATTATAGCCTGCCCATGAATTATCAACAGAAATCCCAGCAAGGAGCAGGACATGGGGTGGAAATGGAGAGGATATACTGGCAGGGTGGAATTGTTTTTAAAAGGTTTTGGTTAGTGTGTGTGTGTGTGTGTGTGTGTGCGTGTGCGTGTGCGTGTGCATGTGTGTGAGTCTGGGAAGGGGACAGACAGACAGACATATTTCTTTGAGTCTAGTTTAGCACACATTACAGTTCCACATTCAGCTCAAATCTACACCAGCAGAAAGAAAATACCAGCCGGCTGATCACTGGATAAACTACCACATGTGGATTTACCGTCCAGTCCATAATCCAAACCTATGATTTACTCAAAACCTCAGGCTTACAATTGGCTGGCAAATAAAATCCTTTGAGATCAAAATTTTAAACATAATCTAAATCTGTTTATACTGCACACAAGAATATCTATATTTAGTCTGCTTTTAGTAATTTTATTTGGTTTAATCTTTTGTTCTACTGTATATAAATTAATTCTAAATAAAGATTTCACAGGTCTGTGACTAGTGCAAAAAATCACCTGGCTGATACAAACCAACAAAAACAACAAAAGACTAAAACATTTTAGCTGCTATGATGTAATAGACGGTTTCACAGCAACAACATAAACAAACACATTTTCTCATTTGAGCCTGAAAAAACATACAGTAGGAAGTAAATCGGTAATATGGGTCATGGGAGAACAAATAATTACTTATTAATAATCATTTTCGACCAAAAGAAACTCTGGGGACAGAAAGGTCATTTAATGAAACTGTATGCAAGAAAACATCTAGTGTACACTAATAGCTCAAATGATCTCGTATTAACTGTATAAGTCCTTGGAAATTTGCTTTGTAACTTTTAATGTACAACAGAAGAAATGAGAATTGGAGTCTTTAGTTACAGGTCAGGTTTAAGTAATGGGCACACAGGTATCACATGTCTACCTCTCTATTATTCTTTTTAGACCTTTAAAGGCAGATGTTTGTGTTTTTTTGCATATTTCAATATCAGCGGATATCATCATCACTTTATTTGTAAAAGTAACATCTCAATATTAAAGACATGCTATAGAGGGAAGGACATTACCAAGAAATCTCTCCAGGGGCACTTTGATAAAACCAACAGGCTGTAGTTGGAAAATAACGTGATAGTTTTATACTTTCTGACTGATACTTAAATCTGACTGATTTTGGAAATAGATCAGGACAAGGCAAATAATCTCCAACTGTGCAATAAAACTGAGCTTTTTATGTCCTAATACACAATATTATCTTCTTTTCCCACGATTTCTCTCACCCTAGAACAAGCTGTTGTTGGCAAAAATGACATGAAAACTCAGAGATGAGAAAAAAAGAAATGGATTATAGGAGGATTATATCTACCTGCAGAGCTGAACAAAGTAAGGCTTCTGGGTAAATTTAAGTAGATTCCATCAAGCAAACATAAACAGGCTTCTGGTCTGTGGATAGAACTGTCATCCCAGGGGATGAGAGAACACAGTACACATACAAAGCAGATTAAAACAGGGTCCACGGGAGGTAAGGGAAGGTAAAATAAAGTAAAAATGGCTCAGAGAATGGATTACAAGAAATAAACGCCAGGTATTGTCTTCAGTAATATCTGCTGTAAATGAAAATGTTGATGGTTCAAGTCTGACTTAAAAAGGTTTATCTGTTATAGAGGCATGTTTAATTAGATGCCAGCCATATATTATTCCCAAATTGGAATATTTACAATTTATCCTTAAAAATCCCATGAAATACACTGTTTAAAAACTGTAATTTTACAGAATTTTACTTTTATTTTTAGTTTGGTGACTGCAAATTTACAAGAAAAACATGTAATTAATTTTTTTACAGGATTTTTACAGTGTAGCGGGCCTCAAATTGCCACCTTCTATATTTTGTGTTAAACTGACCCTAGTTGTCCCACCGCTGTTTAGAAGTAGCTCTCTACTTAAAACTGTAAATCCAACTAACAAGTACTGTCATGCCTTCTACTATTTGCATTTTGGAAGGGTGTGTATGGATGACCCAACACAACATTCTTCCAAATTGGCACATTGTTTGATTCCCCGTGATGTGGCAGAGAGCTTGTTGACATTGCAGGCACACTCGATGGTCGCTCTACGTACCTTTGTTATGTCTAAACATAAAAACAGTTGTCTGCTGTGGAAAACCTGGTACAGCTGTATATACTTCGGGCTTGACAAAAATGATTTGACATTTGTCGTATTACGGCAAATATCTGAGTAAAAAATTTGCTGTTCATTTGCTGCTGTTTTTGCATGAGAAGTATAAGGCTGAGAACCCGAAGATCTCTCACTACCTCTTTAGATGCATGGCCAATCCTTCATGCATATGGTAAACGCACACACTCTGCCAAGAGTCAGAGAAGGAGGGAGAGAAACAGGCAGAGATGAAGGGAGAGAGGGGAGTAAACCAGGAATAAGAGGTTTTATGCATTCAGAGATCACACATCAGTACTCACTCAGGTGTCGCGATGCATTGTTCAGATTGAACCGTGGGCTGCACAGACACAATGAACCATCCAATTCAGAGAGACACTAGAAGAAGAGAGGCTCAGGTGGTCTTAAAACCACGACACATGCCCACACATACAGAGAAGCAACAATCTGTGGCAAGACGCACTGGCATTCATTCCACTCACTGGGCACAGAGGGGAATAATCCAATTGGAATGGGACGACGCTGTCATGGCGACCAAGATCTAGAGTGAAGGAGCTCTTCAATCAGAATATTCCCCGCACGACAGGCCATACAACACTTTTTGAAGTGTGAGCATCGAATTTGCTTTTAGTTTTGTAATACAAGGGCCATTTTGTTCTGTTTGGCAATGTCAAAATTTGACAAACAAATAAAAATGCTTTCTGGAATAAAAAATGCAGACTATAATTTTAGGTGTGGTAATGTTTTTCGACAAATTAATGAATGGTTACTTAACTAGTAGCCCATTTTCAGTAGAGACAGGCCAAACAGTAAATGTGAAGTGAATGGGCGGTGCACAGTCGATTGGCGTCACACACAAACAAGAAGAAGGACAAGCACACTTCACACAAACAAGCAGCTCTGTCTAGTGCTCTTGCAAAACTGTATTGCACCCGTGAGACCTCGCAGCATGGCGAGAGGGATTTGAAAGCATACAGAGCTCTCTGCCCTCGCGGTGCTTCAATGCCATACGCCAATAGGTCTGTATGGTGCTGAATGATGTCGAACACACTTCTTGTTCTAGACGACAGACAAGATCATGATCCTCGCGATTCTGTTGAAAAGTGGATTGAGGACGCCTTCAAGATCGATCGCGATTTAAGATCGTCAGATCGGCCACCCCTTTGTCCCTAGTAAAATTCAACATTTTATCGAGGCAGGAATGAAAACTTAAGTCTATTTGTTTTACACAGTGGCATTCTCAGTCTCTTTCCTGATGGCAGCAGCTGGTATTCGCTAAAATGGGGATGTTCGGAATCTGTACTGATATTTGGTTTCTCATCACTGCCTGTTCATATAAAGTCTGCATGGTCTCATATTGTTTTATTCCTACGATTTTCATGGCTGTTTTGTGGACATGAGTCAATCGTTCTTCCGTTGAACAGACAAGTTTCCAAACCAGGCTGTGATCCCGTGGCGAATAAGACTTTAAACAACGGATTACGAACCCTAAAAATAAATTAAAGGGCATTTCCATACATTAAGGCTGCTGGTATACAACTTCATATAAGTATTATGATGAGTTGAAGTATATTATAGTGCCATCTATACATTTGTAACCTAAAGCCTGTAAGGGATTTACTCCACACGAGATGATGAAAATGATAAACTTTTAATAAATCCAAAAACCAGGGAGAACAAGAGGAAATACACAAACATCGAGGAGCAAAACAAACACCAGTTACATTTTATACTAGACCAGGAACACATGAACAGGCAGAGTATAAATAACGTCCGGGTAATGAGTCTGATGAAGGGCAGGTGCAGGGAAAATGACGAGGGACAGGTGAGGGAGCGTTACAAAGCCTAAGTACTTCATGACGGGACTCCAGCTGTGGATTTAAATTAGATTATTCTCGTCATAATTCCTTGATGGAATTAATTTCCTCCATATGTTCAAATACCCTCCGAGTTTTGGTAGAATGAAAGCGTTAAGTTAAACCCTGAAGGCTCAGCAAACTCTCAAGTCACGATCCATGTATTTTTCATGCATACTGTATAATGGTGGTGTTGTCTATTTTCCTCATTTATTACACGGTGAAGCGCTCTTTCACTTAAGTATCATGGTATTATGAAGCTTCACTCATGATTCGGCGGGTTTTATGATCATCATGTCTAAGTATTTTCATGCATATACTGGTGGTGGTGGTGTCTCGTTTTCTCATTCATTACTCTTCGATCACGTTCTATTACTAGTCACTGCAGTCTTCGACATGCGGGTATCGAGGTTCCATCTTCATGTCATGGCCCCAAAACACCTTACCACTCCCCTCTTTTTATTTTACTTAACGGCGCACCTGCCACTAAAGCTTGGTTCAGAACACAATTAGCCACTGTTTTAGAAACATGCGATCTATCTGTCATGGTCGAGAGGAGAACCCAAATGCAGGCAGGCGTGAAGGGGTTAACAGGACACTTTATTTATTTTACACAAAAAACACGCAAAACAAAAACCCACAGTGGGGAATAAAACATGATAATAAATGGAGGAACAAAACAGGCACATAAACTCACTAACCTAAAATACAAGGACTAAGGACCACACCGGAAAAACAACAATAAACTAACAGACACTAAACTCAAGAAACAGGAACACACAGCACTAGGCACGGAATCAAGACGAACAGGCATGAAAACAACCGTACCAAACGGTACGGTTGGCTCCAGGTTGGAGTCCTCCGAGGATGACGCCCAGGACTCTCGCCTTCCCCGCTTCCCACCGAGGCTGACTGGTGGTAGGGAGGCTGCAGGAGGTGAGGAGGATGACGGCGTGGAGTTCCCCAATGTGAGAGCACCCACCACACGGTCCTCCGGAATGGACGCCAGACCGGGACGAGAGGAGATTGGATGATTGCTGGGAGAGGAGTCTTTGCCACACTCCTCTCGAAGCTGCAACCGTTCCACTAACTGTGGGAACGGCTGGTAAACCAACTCCTCCCGCTCCGGAAAAGATGGTGGGTCATCCATTCCGGCCATGAGGTAGGCACTCACCAGTACCTCGGGGAACGATGCCTTCCTGGCCTCGACCTCCCGAGCAAAGTCCAGTAACGGCCGATGGCACTGGGCCGGGAACGGGCCACCTCCGGCATGTGACTGGGAGGCTAATGCCTCCCACCATACCGGGTTGCCGGTACACGGCCACCGGCTGGTTGGGAGCCTGTCCATGGGCTGCCTGCTGGGTTCAGTTGCTGGTTTGTGGATTCTGTCACGGTCGAGAGGAGAACCCAAATGCAGACAGGCGTGAAGGCGTTAACAGGACACTTTATTTATTTTACACAAAAAACACGCAAAACAAAAACCCACAGTGGGGAACAAAACACGATAATAAATGGAGGAAGAAAACAGGCACATAAACTCACTAACCTAAAATACAAGGACCACACTGGAAAAACTACAATAAATTAACAGACACTAAACTCAAGGAACAGGAACACAGCACTAGGCACGGAATCAAGACGAACAGGCATGAATACAATACACGGTACAATCCACAAGCACAGGACAAAGAAACAAGAGGGTATATATAGGCAAGACAAACGAGGGATAACGACACGGGGCAGGTGTGGGTAATCAAACACTCAGGGAAAGATAACAAGGAAACGAGAGGAGCGGGGCCAATGACGAGACACTGGAGAGAACGTATATTATTGTCAAAAGGACAATAATATGTTTCTCTCCACACATAACCAAAAGCTTTGTCATGGCTCTGCTACAGGACCAAGAAAAACATGACTAAATGAAGCAGAGCCATGACACTATCGCCCCTCCTATATACCGGACATTCCTTTAGGATCGGAGCAGCTACGACAGCCGCTGAACGCAGAATTTCATTAAAGCTGCTGGGCAGATGGTCGTCGTCTGCATTCGAGCCCTACATAAGACCAAACTCCAAAACCATCATGGAAGCTCAACAAGCTCTTTCAAGTCAAGATCAAGTAATTTCATGCATTTACTGGTGGTGGTGTCTCTCGTCCCCCAACACTCGTCTCTATGTTGTAGCCTATCGAGGCCTCGTCTCTATGTTGTGGCTTATCGAGGCTCTATGTCGCATCCTATTGAGGCATCGTCTCTATGTCGCGGCCTATCGAGGCCTCGTGTCTATGTCACGATAAAGGGTGGTATGGTCACTAGTAGATGACTATTCTGATGGGCCTCTTGTCCCATGTTGTGGCCTATCGTGGCCTTCCATAGTTATAATCCCCACGGGAGATTCAGAATAGTCCTCTACTAGTAACCATACCACCCTTTATGGCTCTTCGCTCCCTCACAGCCTCCCACTTCCACAAATGTCTTCCACACAATGAAGGTTCACTAGAGTATGACGGTATTACAAGCTTCACTCACGGCTAGGTGGATTTTACGATTGACGTTTTACTAACAATTTTATTCTTAATCTCATTATTCAGGAACCTCAAGAAACTTCAACCGGTGGGTAGAAATTTCTTCCTTCAATTCTTTGGGGATAGGCCCTGCTCCAGAGGCAAGTCCTCAACAATTCGTAGGGGTTGGCTGCGCCCCTGCCTTCATCTTCAGGCAGGATGTTAAAGGAGCTAAATGAGGATGTGCAGGAATTCTTGACCCTCTGGATGCAAGCTACGGACAGGGCCTACGCCAAAGAACTATATATTTTACCATATTCGCACCTTGTCGCTGCATCAGATGTTTAAAAAATGTTCATTGTCAAACATTCTTGCCTCCCGAGTCTTTCTGGTAGAACTGAATTGCTGTAATAAAACGTGTATTGCATTGCTGTAAGATATTGCAATCTTTGCAATAGAAAAGAGAAGGGCCAAATGACAGGGAAAACAAATATTTTATTTAAAAACACAGATAAAAAACACAGAAAAACAGATATTTCAGGCCTGAGTAAACCAAGCTCAGAAGGTTTGTTTTACGTACAGTATAGTGTCAGAAGACTCTACACAAAGAGTAAAAAGGTGTTGTTTGAACATTGTAGTAAAAATACACCCTGAACAATGAGGACACTTTATCAAGAGTAAAAAGTAAATGTTAGAAAACAGTAAAGAATTTGCAGTAAAATATCTAAAAGCTCAAGATAATCTACCTTGTATTTCCACAAGAATTCCTTAATTCCTTTTGAGAGAAGAACGACCAATGTTATTAAACTGCTTTAGTAAATTGCTTTTCTACAGTATAAAAATATGTAGTCAACTTGCATGACTGAATGAAAACTACAATTTCCTCAAGGACATCAACATACATCAACATGAGTTTGGCCACACATACAAATTAGTCCGCTCAAGAACAACATTTCAAACCTGTTGACAAAAGCAGATATCATTATAATGAAGTCAACAGATATTTCACAGCCACTTTTTAAATATATAAACAAAAGTTGAGTATGGTGAAAGTAAAAAATCTTTACATTTGGGCACATTGGACAATTCCCTTCACATTGAAACACAGAGCACTGACTGGAACATGCTGTGATTATGACCGTATTATTTTACCATCTCCCATCCATAATCATTCATTTGTGTGTGTGAGGTCATGTTGAGGCCTCTGAATGGAAACAGACTCTTAAACAGGTGAGTGCTGCCGGAACTCAGAGGCCAATGGGGCACCGCTGAGGGCTTTTTAACCAGCATTATGGAAATAACGGACTGAATGAGTTTCTTTCTATAGCATTAAGAGGCCAAGACACTTTAATATTAACACCATATCTACACTGGAAGCTACGAAGCTGCACACCATCATCCCCACGGCTCATTCAGCTGTAATTTCAATGCTACTAGATTGTAAAATACGAATATTATTCAAAATCCCCTGGTATAAAATCTGTTTATTATAGAATTACAGTACAATAATGTTAAAGTTGCAATCCATAACTGTTTTGTTAAAACTAAACAAAAACCATAAAAGCAGTGTTCAAATCTGTCTTTACAACAGATTTGTGACAGTAATAATTATGATAACACTTGTTTAAACACAGTTGTTTAAATACAATGATAGAAAGTTTTTACACAGGATCATACAGTAGGACGTCTATAAAAGTACATCACAATGCGCTGCAACATTTCCCTAATAATTATTTAAAGAGTAAGTAGCATGAGATCATGAAAATTACATTTCATGCAGTGTGTTATGTTGCCGTGTTTGAAAGTAAGCCGTCTGCCAAGTTGTAAGTCCGAAGGTGAATAAACAACAAAGTTATTGGCTTGTAAAAATGGGAGTCGAGTCTGAATCATGCAAACAAGACATGAGTTAGTCCGAGTCTCTAACCGCCGCGTATCTACGTCACTACACATAGTCCCCGCCTACGTTTTGCTGGGACTGCCGCGAAAACTTCACTAGTCTCCTCCCCCAAAACACTGTCGCTCGTTCGTGATGCGTGTGTATCATGTCTAGAACCTGTGTTCTACGTTGTGAAACTAAGTCCGTCTTATTTCAACTACCAAAGGAAGAACTTCTGAGGGAACAATGGTTACAATTCATTTTTCAAACGATACCAAAGGAGTATAACCCCAGGGTTTTACTGTGCGCGCGTCATTTCACCGAAGATTGCTTCAATAATCTTGGCGCGTTCACTGCAGGATATGTGAAACTTTCTGAAATGCTCTATGTACCATGACAACGCACAGTTAAGATGAAATAATATTATTACTAACATATTAACAGTATTTTAAGTAAAAATAATATTTTATTTCATTGATGAGCAAAAGCACAACATGCATGTTGTCACACTGGAAGTTTTGATGACAAAGTGTTGTCACTTGCCACTGAGAAACATCCTGCTCCAGTCGTGGTGGAGTTTCTTGTGGATTAGCATCTTCGTCAGACTCGGGCTCAAACTGGTAAGGTAAAATCCCCGCCATCTCTATCTACACATATAATATATATGACATTCAACCACCTGTAAACCGTAATCCAGTAATGATGGTAGGCGTTCCATTTGCGACACATGATGAACGCATTTGACCAATCACAACAGACTACACCATCTGACCAATCACATGACACTAGGCTAGCGGATAGGAGGGGACTAGATGGATGAATCGCGGAACGAATCATTTGAGAGTCAGACAAGAAGTATGGTAAGAATAACTGCCTATTATTACAACGTAATAGTGTTTTTACACCTTGTATGTACATAAACTTGTTGTTGGACACTCCATAAACCAAAGTAGGACCTTAAAAATCATATGCTACTTACTCTTTAAGTAAATACGTTCTGACTTGTCATATAATGCACCACTAATGTCTGGTGAAGACATGATGAAAAACGTTGCCACATTTCTATCACAGCTGTTTTGACAGCTATGTAAAGTTTCTCAAAAGTGTTGACCAAAAGAGCCGTCAAAGGCTCAGGCGTCAGATATGATCCATATTTCTTCGGGAGCCACTCAATGTCAGTCATTTGACAAGTCTGCCCCATCCGTATGGCTATAAAGTACATTTGTATGGGGGAATTCTGGACAGGGTATGAGGGAGGGGGCGGATTCTTTGTACCTTTGACCGGTGAAAGCACAATCAAGAGGTGTAACTCAACAGAAAAGAGCAAGAGAAAAAGGAGAGATGATGGGGTAGGCTGACAGTAATGAATGTGTGAAGAGGCCCCTTGAGGTTCGCTGTTTACCACTGGAGAGATACCATCAACAACTCATCTGATACACGGTGCTGGGATACAGTGAACGGTCCTCTTTCCCTTGGATCAGAGAGCGCTTCTCAACCATCATGCGGAACTGTTCTAAGCACAGTCTGAAACAGTTATAGTTATGTTTCGACATGAGCCTGGTTCGACACAACACAATTACAAACTGTTCTCGGCTCAGAATTTTTGGCACGGTTGTCTAACCCAGTGTTTCCCAACCCTGGTCCTCGGGGCACACCTTCCAGAATGTTTTAGTTCTCTCCCTATATGAAACACCTGATTGATGAGTTGAATCAGGTGTTTTATATAGGGAGAGATCTAAAACATTCTGGAAGGTGTGCCCCGAGGACCAGGGTTGGGAAACACTATTCTAACCGTGCTGAATCGTGCTAATAAATGAGCACAGAGGTGTTATAGCTCAGTCTCTTGTGTTACTAAGTCAGCGCGTTATGCGTTTGTGTTTACGTTCTAAAAATGAAACCATTTACATACTGGCTGGCATGGATCGGCACGGAGTGGAATGATTAAGCAATGAGAACGATTCGGCGCGATGGTGGAAAATCACTCAAAGATTCTGCTCTGAGTGTGCAGCGCTGTGGACAAGTAACATACAAGGCAAGCCCAAGTTTTCTATCTGATTCTAAATCAAATGAGATGCTTAGAAAAAGAAAACATTACAGAGAAAAACATGCATTGTCCATGTTGTTTCGCCGACTGATTTTCTAAAGGAATCTTGCAAATAATTTTATGCAAATCATTGTGTATATGCAATTTGCATAGTGCTTACTCCAAATTCCAGGCCAGTTCTGAGTGCTAGGTTGTGGAGGATGCAGCAATTTGAGACAGCATCACTTCCCCCATGCAATCCAAGCACCTGGAAAGTATGATATTTTTCAGGTCTTCTCCATCCTTTGATAATTTACTGCTGCCACAATCAACATAAACATGCCGTAATCGTCATACGGTCTGCTGAATTAGTTATTAAAAGCCATTTAACTGACCAAAATCATAGTCTTAATATGATCTTAAACAATCAAGCTCTAAGTTTGTCATCGGTTACCTAGAAAAACTGAGCACCCTTAAGCAAAGGCAGCATTGAACATCAAGGGCTGTACAGACTAATAACTTCAGCAAACTAAATCAGTACTGAGATGGCTTTGACACCAGTGTTGGGTAAGTTACTCTGAAAAAGCAATTAATTACTAGTTACTAATTACATATTCAATAGTGTAATTAGATTACTGTACAAATTACTCTCTCCAAAAAGTATTTAGTTACTTATTACTAATTACTTTCTGTATCCCACATCAACCTTGATTAGTTAAGTGATTGAAGGATAGACATGAAACGGCTCATTTAATTCATTAAAATAAATAATATTAAACTACATAAAGTAGTATTATTAACTGACTAAAGTATTACAAATGTGAGAATTATACATTAAAGCACGGATTTTAAAGTTAGACTTTGAATTTTGATGTCAATTCCACTATTGCACACACATATTACACAAAGTATTTAGTTTAATTACATCAGAAGTAACTGTAATTAAATTACAGAAAAAATTCTAATACTTTTCAAGGGAAAAGTAATTAAATTACAGTAACTAATTACATAGTAAATAGTTAGACCCAACACTGTTTGACACACAGTTAACCGAAAAGTTTAAATGTGCAAAACATTATCTGCTCTGTGCTGAAATATTTCAAATAGAATATTAATGATCTAATCTCGTCAAACTGTGCCAGATGAACTCAAAAACAGTTATTTTAAAAGGAAAGAGACAGTTCATACATTAGAGGATGTCAAAGTAGAGAAAAACAAAGTTGTACCGGTCAGAGTTTTCAATATCTCAAGGACCAAATAAACAGCTGTCACTGGTGTGATGGAATGTTTTTATCTTATTTTAATTTAAGTGTTCATAAAAAAAAACTGTCAAAATTAATGTTTAATCTTTAGCTTTGACAGAACACTGCCCTTATTCAACAAATAACATCATCTTCTAAACAATCCATGTCTATTTTATGAGGTGGTTAATTTGTATTAATTCGTACAATCTCATTCATACAATTATTACAATCTTTCAGCCCAGGGACATGAGGTTTAGGGGTGGGGCTTGATGTTTTTGCTAACAAGAACTTCAGTTAAAATTATGGACAATATTAATGTATGAAAATATGTACGGTAAACGTATTACACAAATACCGTGTATGTATTAGTAAAATAGTTTTTATATTTATAAATATAATAAATAAATATTATTTTGTTTATTATTGTTTTTTATTCTTTACTTTAGCTTGACCCCATTTATAATGAACTATAATTGTGTTTATTTTAATAGCAAAAAGAACATAAAACATACTGACCACAAATAAAGAAAATACATTTAAGAGATGTCTAAAGTCCAGATGCAGTCCATGTTTACACATCACTGCACTGACCTAAAGTACATTTTAACTGAAGTTCCAAGCAAGTGATCTAAGCCCTAAACATCATGTAACACATAGGGTCCGATTCACAGTATTTGTCATTTGCACAGTTTTACCTAGTACAGTGGGAATTAAAATGCGTATGACAAGAACCGGGACAGAGACATACAGTAAGTAAACCAACATACAAAAATTAACATAAAACAGTATTACGGTGTAAATTAATATTTACAGAAGATGCAGATCGAGGAAAGTATTTTCTGGGAAGTACAAAGCAGCTTTATATTGTCATGGTGAAGGTGGAAGTGTGGATTAGAATATAGTGCAGATTGTGTAGTACTGAATTAATTCAGTACCATGCTAAAGATGAACTAATGATGATGAATGACAGGTGATGGAGTGCAGAAAAATGTCCTGCATTTTGCATTTCAATTTGTATGTATGTCCAATATGCATATATTTCTCTCTGTTATTCACTAAACAGTTAGGATGTGTTGTTCCACCTCTGCTAAGAAGCTCTGTCTAAGAAACCTTTGCCATGAGAGCAACACTTCCAGCTCCACCCTATGGCAAAATCAACAAAATAGCTCAGCTTTTCTTATGTGTGGTTTATAAATTGGATAGTGCTGTATATTTTTACTGTGTAAAGTATGTGCACTTCTAGCTTAATGCCCTGCCGAATTTAGCAATATAGCACATCAATCTATATGTCACCGCTACTGAAAACATCTACACATACTGTAGTGCTTGTCTGTTATACAGAGAAAAGACTGACAATTCTCCCCTTGCACTAATCTGATTTAGCCATTCAAAATGCACATATTTACGTTGTAATTGAATAAAAATGGCATGTGCATGGCCTTGTTCTTAATGTGGGCGCTTTTTCAGCTTCATCTCTCTTTCATGTGCATGACAAAAGCCTTTCATCTGAATGACCCTATATACACATTCAATAGGAATGACAGCACAAGAGGCAGTAAATATTTGTGTCCAAAATGACTCCAGGATCAATAATAGTCAATATTTCCTGTCCTTGGTTCATCTCCATATACGTCATCCTGACATTCACGAAACCCATCTGCAGCGCTGGCATCAGACGAGCTGACCCGAATGATGGCATCAGACGGGCTGACCCGACTGATTGTCCATCCCCACAGCTGCTCTGCATTTTTAAAAGGCCCAATTTCCATTTCAAATGGGAAATCTGCGATCTATCCGGGGCTTTTATCACAGACAGAATTTGAATGGTCCAACATGGCTGTATGGCCAGACGAACAGATCAGAAAGCTTCAGTGTTTGATCTGACGCATATAAAATGCAGGGGGTAACTGGAAGTCCCAACTTCTATTATATATAGTAGGATGCCATTGTGAGATCAAACCTCATTTAGATTCAGAACATGCAGCATATTTTGCATGATCACATCACGCTAGGCAATTCTATGTTAAAAGCAGCTATCAGAAGTGAAGAAATGCATAATTTTCTTATTAAGGGGGGTTATTATCCATAGGTCAAACTCATATGGTGGCTTTAATCGCTCTTTAAAAGGTCTGATGGATTGAAAAAGTCAGGGAGAGAGACTGCCTAGACTGTCCGTGTCCCTGCAAATGAAAACAAATGTATTAGATGTGTTTGGCCAGGCTCCAGTAAACAGTTGCTGTGTGTGGCTGATGGGACAGCAAAAGTTTGTGTGTGTGGTGGTGAGGAGACAAACAGTCCTAAACAACCTATTGTCGGGCCAAATTTAAATCAGCTCAGTGACTGGGGCCAGGTTTCCTGTTTAATGAAGATTTATTAGTCTAGTCTAACTGGTATTTGGTTAGCAGTCCAAATATTTTGTAGGAAATATGATTAAGCAATGGATTAGCATCAGAAGAAATGTTCATTTGCAAATAAATTCATTTCACTCAACTAACAATAATAACAGTTGCACGATGTGCACTTAAATAGACACAATGTCAGGATTCAAAACTGATTCCCTCTTTTATGCTAAAGAAAAACTCATGTTTACACTATCCTAATTTGTAGCTGATGGCCTTGTGGGCAACGCACAGGAATGGTCCGTTGGCGAGAGGTCCCATTCCGCTCTCTCTCTCCACGCTGTACTTCATTTGTCAGGGTTAACAAAAATGAAGATTGACTAAACACTAGACTAACCAAACACTAGACAAAAACTAAACTGAACACTTACTAGACAGAACGGAGGAATTCACAAAAGACACTGGCATGGGAAGTAGGAAGGCACAGAACATGGAACGCAGCAAGACACCATATACAATACACGAGCACAGGACAAAGAAACATGAGGGCATTAAATAGGGCAAGACAAACGAGGGATAATGACACAGGGCAGGTGGGAAACATCAGACACGGCAGGGAAGCAATACATGAAATGAGAGGGGCGGGGCCAATGACAAGACACGAGAAAGCACATGAGATGTCAAAACATAAACAACTCATGGCTTTCTCACATAAAACCTAAGGGCTCTGTCCCGATCCTGCCACACGACTAGAAATTCAGAAACAAGAGGGCAGGACCGTGACATCATTGTCCTTTCTATATACTTTCACATCCAGTAAAGGCACAAAATAGGCCAAAAATATGATAATAAAAATCTGCATTACACCACACATGGCACTGCCACTGGTGCCCACTTAAAGGTCCAGTGAATGAAATTTAGCGACATCTAGTGGTAAGGTTTCGAACTGCAACCAACGTCTCACTCTACCCCTCCCTTCGGAAGCATTACGGAAGCTGACAGAAGATTAAGATGTTGTCATGCTTTTGCTTCTTTCCCAAAAGAGAGTATTTACGAAACACGCTCTGTAGAGCAGTTTGTCCATTTAGGGCTACTAGAAACTACATGGCGAATTCCATGTAAGGCAGCACGAGGTATATGTAGATAGAAATAGCTCATTCTGAGGTAATAAAAACGTAACGCTTCATTCAAGGTCTTTACACCTCTGAAGACATAGTTAAGTGTAATATATTGCATTTCTGTTAATAGATCCTCGAAAAAATTACACATCGGACCTTTAACTGAAAAGTTGAAAGGTTCAAAGTTGATCCAAATAGCAAATAGTTATTTCAGGCATGTTCAGCAATGGAATAAAAATTTCCAATAATTTGCCCACAGTGTTGGGTGACTTAGAACACACATGTGTTTTAACAATCACCATTCTCCATCACTGCACCTTTACATTTCAAAGGGTCAGTGTTTTAGAATAGGAACATCTCATTATCTGCTTGACTAGAACTAGAAAACACAAATCCACTACATACACATGCACACACAAAAAGAAAACGTGCATAACTTTAGAATGCCAGTCACATAAGACGTGTCGCTGAATATCATAACATGACATTTATCTGCCCTTAGACATCCATGCCAATCTCACACACAAACACCTCAATAAACCAAAAGCTGCTCAAACTCCAGCAGCACTTGCATGACAGTGATTTGTTTTGTGTTACAGGCTAAGCTCCATCATTCCCCTCTGGTATGGTTATGAAAGGTTAACTTTTTCAGTTGTAACATCTAAAGGCAACTTCCAGAAATATGAATTCATGCCTGAAGAAAACAAACAGGATGGTGGCAGTTCCATTTACAAAATATGAAATAAATAAAACCTGAAATTGAGTTCAGTTTCCTTGGGGAAAGCGTTTTAAGTGAGAACATTATATAATGAAGAAATTATTTATTCAGCCATTCCATATCATATCAATGGTAAATGACAGGTGGAACAATAAATCTTGTCATTGCAGAATATAAAATGATTTGGTGTGAAAAATGAGTAGAGTGGAATAAAGCAAAAAAAGTCCAAAGCACAAAACCATTTAACTCGAGCAAATTTAGTACTAGTCACATGCAATGAACGTCAAATCTCTGCTCAGTTACTTCAATACATGTGCATTACTTTTGAGTTCATTTCAGACTAAAAAATTCAGAATACAAGAAGTAAATTTCAGTTCTCCTGAGTGTACTTTTATATTGTCAGTATACTGTACAGTTTCATTTCAGTGAAGTTAATATCAAGGCTTTTCATTTGATTTTAAAGGACAGTCAAAAATAATCGTACTCTTTTTTTTTAAGATAATATGCTTATCCATAAATATGTATCTCTGAAATTGTTTTATTGTTTCAGCTTCAGAGGTCATGTCTACAGATGAAAAATAAATAAATACGAAATAAGCTGGCTCAAATGTTTTCTGCTGTTAGGTTACAGAGCATGTCACTTGACATAATGAAAATGGAAGGCAAAAAACATTTTTTACCCTGTTATTGCTGAATTATCTTTCTATTTTTGTTCACTGATTAAAGAAATCTGTAAATGATAATATGCTGTATATAATAAATGTGTCTCATCTCAATCTTAATCTTAATATATAATTTGTAAAGACCTAGAGTTTGTTGCATGCCAATCCATTACTGCCCTTTTAAACATGGTCAAGGTCATCTTAAATGAAAAATGCATTGGGGTTGGAAGCTGTATATGTTCAGACAGACCCTTCCTGATGTTTTTTACAACTAGACCAGACTTTATGCAGAAGGTCGCACTAGCTGTAAGAGATTTGTTTTCATGCTTTAACAACAACAGGTTGTGTCGGGTCAAGCAAATCTGTAATACTCAGAGAGCGCTACATGTTTTTGTTCATCCCTGAGACCAAGGCATGCCCAGTTTAACCTGGAGCCACAGGAAAATTATGTACTGAAAACACTTACTGATTGACTGGAACCAGACTGCACAAAGGCACAGTCGCTTCACTTTCCTGTAGTTCTGGTTAGAGCATGGCGCTGACAACGCCAAGGTCATGGGTTCGATCCCAGGGATTGCACATAATTAGAAATAAATGTGTAGCATAATGCAATGTAAGTCTGCCAAATGCATAAATGTAAAATGTAAATGTAATGCCTGAGCAAAAAATTCCAGAATACACTGCTATTTTTGCATGGCCGTCAATGGTGACAGATGCTTTTGGCAGCATATCAGATACAGTTCAGGTAAGGCATCCACAAACAGGGGCTAACTACAGTAGCCTACCAATGCTATCCAACCACACCTTGACTCCTTGTGTTAAATAAAATCAGCTTTAAAGTGCACATTTGCACTTGGTGTGTTTTAAATAATATAAACTATATGAGTATAAGGTCATTATTTTAGTATAGCCAATTCATACCACAGCATTTTTACCGCCCTTGCAGAATAACAATTTTGTTGCATTTGACTAACATAAAAAACTGCTCAATACAAAATAACATCCAACCAACCAGTAGCCATTATCTGCTCCAGCTAAATCTATATGCTGTCCTCACCATCTGCCCTGCTGGCATTCATTAATGAATCTGCATGAAGAATCTGTGTTGGATGAGGCCAATGGAATCCAAGTGAAGGAGAGAGCGGGCACATAATGCGGGTGCAGATGCTGTAATGAAAAGAACGGAAGGTCCACCGGAGACCTCATTCTCTATGGTATAGCTTTATAATAGCTCACTAATGACTGTTCTGAGGCTCTGAAAAATGAATAAGTCTCTGTCTGTGCCCTTAAACTGCTGCATGCCAAGCCAGCTCAAACATAATGAACCCCTCTCAACAACATCTGCCATCTTTTCATACATGCATGGATGAGAGAGTGAGAGAGGAGTTACGCTACCTTTATTATGGATGAGGATTTCCCTCATTTTAAGAGAACTCTACATGGGAGAAATCTATGAAGTGCAATGGAAATAAAAAGCTAAACTGAAATTTAAAAAATACTAATGATGTGCTAATTGTTAGACAAATAATAAAATAAAAAATGCAGCAAAACATACATTTCTTACTTAGCATTTTTGACTTAAAACAAGAACAATTATCTGCCAAATGGGCAAAATAATAAAATAAAATAATAAAATAAAATAACACAACACAACAGAACACAATAATAAAATAAATTTTTAAAAAGTATGTTTAGAAAATTTTGCATCTTCTCCACTCTATGTATCTTGATTTAAGAATATAGATATTTGTACTAGAAAACAAGACAAAGATAAATAATAAATTCAGTCTTTTATGCAGTGAATCACCTGCTATATTTACATTTTTATTTATTACATGTTTACACAATATAGCACAACCTCTCATACACAACAGCTTTATGGCAGAGAATAGAAACAGCTGGGGTGGGAATGGGAAGAGTTTTCACAGGAGTGAGGTAAGTGCTGTTAATATACCTGTGCATTGACTAGATTAGATTACCCGCCCTTTCTGAACTTTCATTTAAAATTCCATTAGAGTGCGTATCAGCTATTGCCTCGAAATTCTGCCTTGTACAACACAAACCCAGATGTGTGTGGCATGCCACTCTAGCGAAAACAAATAAAGAGCAAGCTTCAATTACTATCACAGTGAATGATGGTTTCCCTCAAAGAAAGCTATCGTTTCTGGATCCAACATTAGATTACTTTTGACGGTGATCAATGGGTAAAAGTCAATGACTTTGTCATAGCAGGATGTGACAGGCCTGGGGACATTAATCACCGGTTCTTGCCTATTCGTCACTTCAGAGGAATCACCTAAACTTTTCTATCATAGCAGCTTTGACACTTATACACTACTAGTCTTTTCAGAAACTCTAGATTTTATTAGGTAGCGTCTTTTTTATTACTTTGTAACGTGTTTATAATGAAATGTCAAGACACTATTGTGGGCAACACATTAGTACCCTCAGTTAAAGGAATAGTTCACCCCCCAAAAAAATTCTGACATCATTTATTCACCCCTCATGTCATTCAAAACTTCTGTGAAACAAAAAAGATTTTTTGAGTAATGTGTCAGTGGCTTTACAATGTCTATATAATGAAAATCAATAAAGGGCAATGATGTTTGTTATCAACATTCTTCAAAATATCTTCTTTTGTGTTCACCAGAAGAAAGAAAGTCATACAGATTTGAAAAGGGTTGGTGAATGATCAAAACATCTTAATTTTTCCATTCCTTTAATGCAGAGAGTAGATTTTGAGCTACAGTGACATCAATATTGGCTATTTGTTGGTTAAAATGGAGAAAATTTACAAAGCGGATTCGTAATCTCCTCATGAAAACCAAGACATCTGCTTTTGTGCTGATTTTGCTATCCTTGTAACTTCAGACGGAGATTACGTACCCCGCCACTAGGCAGATTTTTCTGCACCACTTCCCTGGTATTTTCTGAGGACACAAAGACTGGTAACTGTTAGAGGGCACTTCTCTAGCATGTTCAACCTTTTTACTGTGATGAAGCCGTCAGGCCTTTCAGGTCCGTGAAAGTGTCAGGTTCATGTTGCAAACATCATAACAACACCTCCTGAAGCACGTTTCGCTCTGAAGGGCGATGAATCATATGAATCACGTTGCCACACATAACTGACGCAATCTAACTAACACACCACTGTGAGGTTTAAGGTCAACCCTGCTTTAACAATTTGTTTTTCAATGCACAGCTACTGTATATGAATTGATAAAACCAATATCTGCTCTCAAATCTGCTGCATACTTTAACAGCCGCAGCGATGATCCAAAACCTCAAGGTTATGAGAGTGTATCACAGTTATGGTGGCCAATCATGTTACGCTTTCATTCCCCTGGGCTCTTTCAGTGCCAGGTTAGTGTGATGGGGTCCAACTGGTAACACCAGTTCAGTCAGCAAATGTTTCTAAATCCAATTCTCCGTGTCAAGGCCCTTCAGGGACTGGCTGATGAAAAACACATCAACATCAACTCTCTGAAATATGTTTGCCCTCAGAAACCCCAAAGAGAGGCTTTCAGTCTGTAATTTTCACACTGTTTGATTTAAAATCGACTGCTAGGCAATGAAGGAGGAGCTTGTGATTTACACAGCAGACTATTTTAAAAATGTTCCAATATGACATGTAGAGATAAACATGTAAAGTGCCAGAAAGATTTTCAAATAATAGTCCCCATGGATCACTATGGCATCAGGCAAAATGGTCAAAAACCTGTCAAACTGGAGTTTGGCCCATTTTGTGTTTTCACCTGTAATGTCACCCTCACTCTCTTCTTCAACCATTTTTCTCAGATTAGCCTCCAGAAACTAGCGGGAATAATGGTGTACCAGTGACACAATGTTATTACAGCTGTCTCTCAATTTCTAATAAGGCTCACAAAGCAAGAGATGAGCCTATTAGACAGCCCCGGCTGCTCAATTGTGTTGCATGGTCTAAATTGTGTTGCATGACTAAACATCATCATCCGTTTAGTCATGTGACATTAAAAGGCCTCACTGTATTGGCCGATTCACGGTCCAGTGGCTGGAGGCGACAGTGTGGCACAATTGGAATCTATTAAGTCATCCCAGACAGAGGCGGAGCAGAGGAGTGTGAGAAATAAAGTGACTGACAGGATTTCTAACAAGCAATTAACCGCAGTGACCCGCTGTTGCCTAAACTGTGCTTTTGACTTTGTGTCACACCCATTATATATACTCAAAGATCCACTGTAATGGATCACACTGCCTACAGTGTGCTAGACTCTCACAGCCTCCCAGCATTTTTGTATGTTATAAAAAGGTAATAAAATGAGGACATAAATCAACATAAGATTCTAAATCACACTGGATAGCTGATCTGCTATGAGAATTGTATGTAAAATACTTTGTTTCGTTTGTCATTGATCCATATTAAATAGTAAATGTTGGTACGCAAGCAACTGATTCCAATGTTGTTATTAAGATTATATTTCATAGTAGTATTTATAATGATGTGTTTCCCATCATATTGCCAAATGAGTAAAAAATCTTGAAATTGTAAGATTTTCAGGCTCATTTTTGTGTCATGTTCATAAAAAGTGCCACTTTCAAATTAGGCTTCTCGCATATTTCCAGTGCTCGAATTGAAGGGGGGCTGGGGGATCCAGGACCCCCATAAGAAGTAAAAAATAGACTTGGGGGTTCCCTCAGATATTTTTATTTGAGTAAAAATGATAATGACAAATGTGATTAAATTCATGCAATGGATATGGTAAATTTCGTGAATTCATTATTTACAATAATTTATATTAAGTTTGCTTATGGGCTAGTTGTCATGTCTCTTTACATTTTAAACACCCCGCCCTGTCACGAACTGTGGCAGGAGAAGAACCCAAATGCAGGCAGGCAGAGGTGAAGGGGTTAACAAAGAGCTTTATTATAAACAAAAAACACAAAACAAAAACCCACGAAGGGGTATAAAATTAAAGACAGGGATAACATAGACTAACTAACAAATAAACTGACATGACACTGGAAAAGAACTAAACTACACACTTACTGGAACAAACACGATCTGGACAGCAGGAACACGAGCATAAAAACTGTAACACAGGTAAGGACACGGGAAGACAAGGCATACACTCCGACAAGCACATAACAACGCAATCCAAAGGCACAAGACAAAGAAACATGAGGGTATAAATAGAGAAGACAAATGAGGGATAACGAGCAGGGGCAGGTGTAGAACATAAGACACAAGAGGGAGACAATACAGGAAACGAGAGGGGCGGGACCAATGACAAAACCTGAGAAAACACATGAGATGTCAAAAAACAAACATCTCATGGTCTTCTCACATAAAACCTAAGGCTTTGCCATGGCTCTGCTACAGGACCAAGAAAAACACGACTAAGGAAGCAGAGCCATGACACCGCCCCATGTCTAAAGACCACTAAGGGCAGAGCCATTGAGAGAGAGTCGCGTCAACTCCGTTGACTCCAATCGAACAGTTTTTTCACAGCAATGGAGACTCTCAATAGTTCCCGGAAGTTACTAGTTACGCATGGAGCTGCGACTAAACAGACCAACTGAGGCAAACTTCTAACCCATTTAAAGACAAAAGCCATTAAATGAATAAAAAAATGAAAGAAATAAAGCATTTAAAGAGAAAACATAACTTCCTGGAACTATCTGAAGGCTCCATGAATGACGTGACACAGGCTCTCAATAGTTCCCGGATGTTACTAGTTACACATGGAGCTGTGACTAAACAGACCAACTGAGGTAAATTTCTAACCCATGTAAAGGCGAAAGCCATTTAATGAATAAAAAAATGAAAGAAATAAAGCATTTAAAGAGAAAACATAACTTCCTGGAACTATCTGAAGGCTCCATGAATCACGCGCTCCAGCGTTTTGGACTTCCGTTGGCAGAACTCTCTCTCTCAATGGCTCTGGCTAAGGGCAGGGCATCGTTGACATGACTACTTGATTGGCGTTGCTCCGGTGAAGCTAACTTCAGCAAAAAAATGGAGAATAATAAACCTCAACTCGCAGTCGGGAAGAGGAAGCTTCTACTTTTTTGAGGGGTAATTTTCTCTCTCTATATATCTTTCCACTATATTTATCAACTCCATTTCGGGGCTTTTGTATTCCTTGCATAAATTATTATTAGGCCTGGTTCTGGGGTGCTAGACATCTCGATGAAGATGAGTGACAGCTTTTTAGTAATTATAAAAGGAGTGCTCGTTGTGCAGTTTCTGTGCTATATAGGCCTATAATCCATTCAGAATTGTATAAAACTTGTTTTTCATGATGCTAAGACCAACGGCCACATAACGTTACACGCTGCAAAGTTTCGGGAATTACATCGTCGATTCACTATTGAAATATCTATTATTGACATATTGATAGCCATAGTTAGTTCCTGAATAAAGCAGACTTTTGGACTGAAATGGTTGAATAGTCTGCTGACTGACAGACTCACTCATAACAGTCCCTTGCCGCCACCTACTGGATGTAACTATGTAAACTGCACTGAAAACGTTGAAAAATCCCCACAACACTAACACACAGACTGACAGCCGGTCTTGTCACAATTTATATTTTTAATATCTAATAAACTAGTTTCTTGCATTTAAACAAGTCTTTTGGAACAAACATTATTATCTCAAAGTGTCAATCATCCAGTTGTTTTTAGGGAAAATAGTTAATACTTGTAATAATAGCTCAATAAAAGGGAAGGAAGGAGGCGGGAACCGGCGAACAATCACAAACTTTTAATCAAAAATAAACAAACAATAATCCAGCAGTAAAAAGGTCGGCAGCCACCTCACGGTCGACTGCCAGCCACACAAACATAAACAAAACTTAACATGTCCGGGCCCGGTCCTCTCTCGCCGTATACTCCTGTCGCTCGTACTTTTATGCTTCCGATTTCCTCCGTGAGAGATGCGAGACTGCTGTAACGCCCAGCTGACACTCATTATCACTCACGCCACCAGCCTCGCTTTCTCCTCCCACGGCTCTCGTCATGCCTCCCTCGTCACAATACTACATTGGTAAATAATGCTAGAATTATTCTGTTGGACGTACACTACTGTTCAAAAGTCATTTCTGTTCACCAGGCCTGCACTGAATTGATCCAAAATAGAGTAAAAGAAGTCTGTTCTTTTATGTAAGCCTGTTTTTAATAAATAGTATATAGTTATGCATATTATGATCAAATATATTGTGTATTTTGTATAAATTGCATATTGCGAGACTAACCCCCACCCCCACCAAAAAAAAAGTCTTATGGTGGGGAAGGACCCCCACAGCATTGCATATGAGACCAGAAATTGTGAGGACGCAGGTGCAGTTCTCCATCAAAGAAGTCTTTGTAGCTTTGGTGTGGCTGTTCCAATGACGGGACATGATTAGACAGAGTTTACTGCTGGGTTCTCCGGCTGATAGAGAAAGCCTGACGGACACATAAAACACACAGGTATACCACTGGGACAAAGCGACCAGACAGAGAGAGTCAAAGAGTCAAGAGTCTTGTAGATCCTTGTCTAAGGAATTATGTGTTATTTGTGTTATAACACCATTTAGCTCACGAGTTATTGGTCCAGGAATCTACTATGAACCACTCCATTGTTAATGTACGGAGCGGGACAACAGGACATGTTTGTTCAAATCACAGAATGTTTTGCGAGAGAGCGCAAATATGTTTGCAAGAGAACGCAAATGTTTTGCGAGGGAGCGTAATGTTTCTCAGGGGAACGCAAAAGTTTTGCGAGATAACACAAAAGCGTTAAACAATATTTTTCTCTTACCGCGCGTTATGAATGACCTCCTTGTCTCTGCTGACTCTGGTGCCTTTAATATATTGGTACTACTAGATCTGAGTGCAGCTTTTGACAGAGTGTGTCACCCAATATTAATTGACAGATTGGAGTCTTGGCTTGGTATCTCAGGCACTGTGCTGGAGTGATTTAAATCTTATCTCACAGAGCGTTCCCAGTTTGTGGGGCTAGGTAATTGTAAATCTGAGCCTGGTCAGGTCTTATATGGTGTTCCCCAGGGGTCAGTCCTAGGCCCATTACTTTTTAGTATTTATATGCTTCCTCTTGGGCAGATAATTAGGAAGCACGGCTTAGGGTTTCATTTTTATGCTGATGATACCCAAATATATATTAGTACGAAAACAAATATAATGGGTACCACGGCAACACTCTCTGATTGTCTACATGATATTAAAACATGGATGCACCAAAACTTTCTTAAATTAAATGATACAAAAACCGAGGTCCTTCTTGTCGGTACCCCAGCAGCTGTCTGCTATGGCAGAAATTTTAAACTGCACTTTGAAAATTCTGCATTATGTCCATCTTCCCAAGCTCGTAATCTTGGTGTTGTCTTTGATTCTCATCTGACTCTAGATGCACATATTAAGATCATCTCCAAATCTGCATTTTATCACCTTCGAAACATCGCCAGGATCAGGCCTTTGCTTTTGCAGCCAAATGCAGAAAGGCTAGTACATGCATTCGTCACCTCTAGGGTTGACTATTGCAATGCTCTTTATAGTGGCCTACCTGCAAAATCTTTGAAACGTCTGCAGTATATTCAAAACTCGGCTGCGCGCGTTCTTACTCACACCTTATCGACAACATATCTCTGGTGTGCTTAGGAACCTGCATTGGCTGCCAGTAAAAGCACGCATTGACTTTAAAACACTAATTCTGACATAAAGCAGTACAGGGAACTGCTCCCTCATATCTCTGTGAACTAGTCACCCCATATAGGCCTTCTCGCATTCTCCGTTCGTCAGATTCACTCCTCCTCAAACAGCCATCATCCAGGTTAAAATCTATGGGTGATAGAGCATTTTCAGTAGCTGCTCCTAGGCTGTGGAATGCACTTCCTTTACCCATCAGGAATGCTCCCACTCTAAGTAGTTTTTAGAAACAGTTAAAAACTCATCTTTTTATGACTGTGTTTTAAAATGGAGAAATTGTTGTTTTACTCTTTTACTTTTATTATCTTATCATCACTTGTTGGTTATTATTGTTGTTTGTTGCTTCTTAATTTTATTCTATTTTTATATTTGTAGTAATGGATGTATTTTTATTATGTAGCGCTTTGGGTGTAAGAAAAGAGCATTATAAATAAAAGGTATTATTATTATTACCACCATGTCCCTAAAGCGGCTCCGTAGTCCTACAGATTACCTTAAGTGAAATGATGTCACTATAGTCTGCTTTTGACGATTTCAAATCCTCTCTCATCCAGAACAGTGAAAGCTCTTCTCTTTGAGATTAATCAATAGAGTAATGCTGACATGCATTCATATAACTGACTTGACCTTTGTTTTCTATTGCAAAAGATTATCTACCTGGACCGCACATAAAGGACGCATCAATCTTCATTCATGCCCAGTCATGACTATCTGCTGTTCTATATTTCACCTAGTTAGAAAGAGAACAGGAGGGTCGGTGCTGGTGTGAAGCGACAGAGATGATGCTAGAGCAATTACAGCAGCTGGCACAGGGACTTCTGTTAACTTCCTTTCTCACGATACACCTTCTCTCAAGAATAGGTGAACATGTGGAGAATGGGAAGTAATGTGACATAATTTGATATGGGAATTACTCACACAGGACGTAACTGGTAGTAAAAGTTATTCCATTCATCCAACAGAACTGCTTCACTGCAAAATGGAGGGAATTTCATAATTATACACTGTGTGGAGATGTGTAGGGGAATGAAGTTAATTTGATCCATGAGTAGATTTAATGGGAAAAACATAGAAAGCATTTATAATGCGCCAACCGTGAATATTCTCCATAAGTTCTCCCCAGCTGTCAGTTGTATTTAAGGTACAGTGCGTTCCTCTCCAATGTTAGGTAACCCAGCTTTTTTTATATCGCCACTGTCTAAAACCCTGTATCTACATATTCTTTGATTTTTATTTGTTGCCATAAATTATTATTATTAACCACCCTTTATGTTTGTCACTGGGTTTTCCAAATATCTAACCAACAAAATAACCATTTAAATAAAATAAAATAATTAAATTAAAATCAAAAATTAAATTAAACCTTAAATATTTATTAATGCAATAGCTTGCCAATTTCCTGTCTTCAAATCATTATTTTATTCCTAATTATTAATTTAATTTCATCATTCCTAATCTCTACAAATATCTTTTAAACAATGTCAGTTGAAGTAATTAATTTGAATATTGCTCTTTTGTTTATTTATCTAATATGCGTCTGGTAAGACTGTTTAATATTGCGCTTGGCAATAATGACAGGCCTATGTTTTGCAATACTGCAACACTCACACATTCCACTACATTCCACTGGTTAAGAAACTAAGGGAGGGGTATCAAGCTTTTACACTTTGCCGTACCTTTGTTTAATTCTGAGACAGTCCCTGCCTTCTGCTCAGATTGTAAAAACAGTGCAAGAGAACCCCCCCACCCAAAAAGACAACCTGTGTGGCTGTTCAATGTCTTGTTATTTGTGTCATTGCTGTTTTTATGCAAATTCATGACAAAATAAGAACAATTTAAAATGAATTTGTCATTCTTAACAAAGAAAGAAAAGAAAAAAGAAACAGAACCATCCCAGACGGGCGTAGAACACAAAAGGAGCAGAGAGCCAAAATGCATCGCAAAACAGGCAGAGACAAAGTGACAAAGAAGACAGACGGACTGCCAGAAAGATAGATAGATAGATAGATAGATAGATAGATAGATAGATAGATAGATAGATAGATAGATAGATAGATAGATAGATAGATAGATAGATAGATAGATAGATAGATAGAGAAATTCTATGTGAAGCATTCTTCACAAAGGCAGTTGAGGTTACTGCTGCATTTGCATTTTACATTAAGTGAATCTCATTAACCTGTGCTGAAATTGTCAGAAATTCGTACTCCTGATGAAGCAGCGATTCAGATAGGCCTACTCTTTGTTTTCAGGTCTCACACATCGGATGCGCAACGGTGTCATGGAACAAACGGTGTCAGAAATCAACAGTAATTGCAACAGTAAGTGTCTAGTAAGATGACAAGATCTGCTCGAAGATAAGACATAATTACATCGATTTGCCTCAATTCGTCGTGGTATGCATGTTAAGCACATACTGTACTTAACAGTCGAAGAGCATGGCTCCAAATTACGCTAATGTTACGAATAATGTGATTTGAACGTTCTTTGAGAAATGCTCCTGCAGAAAAATGTAAAACTAAATGTAAAATTGGCAGAGCATTGCATGAAAGGTCATGCGTTGGCCAAAGAACCTGAAATGCACTCTGAATTGCTTTGGATATCTGTAAAAAAATGTCACATTAAAAACATGCCAAAGGAAAAGAAAACAGATTTACCGCTAAAAAGTACTCGATTCGACAGCATCAATATTTCTCAAGGAGTAGCGGAAATGCTTTTGGAAGTTTCATACCCTCGAACATAGAGACCTTTGCCCAACAACTTCTCCTGTCATGACATCTTAGCATAAAGCTGAAGCCCTGTGGTTTTTGTTTGGCAGAGAAGGAAGAAGTGGATTAAACTATAAAAGTCTGTTTATGTTCAGTATGACTAGAGATTGTCTTTGGCTTAAATATTCACTTCAGGTCATCAAGCATCAGGCAGCGTGGACCACACATGGGTCGTGCCACCACACACTGTTTCAAGGACCCTCTGGCAGCTTTATGCACATGCTGTATACCCTACCCTATTTTCTTTAGCTTCTTGTTTGTTTTTTGCTCTGTTTTGTCTGTTACCCCAGTATTGTTAACTTGGATGTCCTACCTGTTGGACATCACTCTTTTAGAGTATACCACAGCCAAAAAAACATGGCGCCACCAGAAGGACAATCAAATTTTGCTTGGACCTCATTGAAATTATTTTCAGAAACTTTATTTGTATAAATGTAAACTTTTTTATTGACATTTATTTTTCTTATCACATTTGCTATACGTTTTTCACTAAAAATACCTAAATAATAATACTGCTTATAGGAAAATTAATTTATGCAGTGTTACATCCCATCTGTTGGCCTCCAGCCATATATGTCCGTTGGTCTGGATCTTAAAACAGTATATTTCTTCTTTTTTATACTTTGTATATGTATGAACACCTAAAATACAGTACACTTAAAATAAATATGATACATCTAGTTTAATTTCTTCTTATTAACTCACATGGGTCAGCTAACAGAAGCGTATGTATATTACATTAAAGGTGTATCACGGTGTAACTTTTTGGAATATGTGAGATGAGTCCGTTATGCTGACAGGACTTTGAACACAGCCCAGGTGATTTAAGCGGCTTTTGATGGTGCTTGACATTCTGCGCACCCTTCAGCTTGAAAGTCAAACTTAGTGCCTTCAAATGTAGAGAAACTTACTTTTATCTCATCGAAAGTTGCTGGAGCATATTCAAAGATTTTCTTCTAGATGTGCATTAAACCAAGTTAGGGTAATTAAACAATGTCATAAACATAATTTTATGTGATGGCAATTTGATGATATGCCAAGGGAAAAAATCAGACGCTCCCAAAAAATTGGTTCACAGAGTCATCAAGAAACATGCAACAAAGTGATTTATGCTTATACGGTATGAATCATTAATGTCCTCGTTATAGAGAGCTATGCATGATTTTGTTACTATGATCTGACATATTCATTTAAATAATGACATCAAAGATTCAATTAAATTGCGTTTAGCTGTCAATGAAGTGGAAAACAATAACATCTCTTTATTCTTGACAGGTTTAGAGGCCTCTAAGGATTCTCGTCTCCCTCGAGATGCAGAAATTTACAAAATGCAAGGTGAAAACTTTTAATAGGGCACAAAAGGGCTAAAAATGCCCCTAAAGAATAGATTTTTTCAGGTCTTTCCGTTCTTGAAAATTGATTAAGCAACGTAATTTGTGTGAAACAAATTGGATTTTTTTTTAAATCGTGCAATTTTAAAGGGAGTCATAGGTCTGTGCAAAAAAAAACTGCAAACAGTGAACAAATTATTTCTTTATTTCATAATTTTGGGGTTAATTTCCTGAATTTATACAAAACTGTTGTTTAGAAAAGTACCCACGATGAAGTGTTTTAAGGAGAAAAATATGATAATAAAAGGTCTTTTTACCGCAGAGAACATTAAGCCTTAATGTAGCCTACCATTATTGGTAATTAAATTGTCTGTGTTTATGAATTTTTTTCAATGCACATCATTTTAAAAAGCTGTGCAATTAAAAATATTGCTATTGTTATAAATTATAAGAACACTTATGAATATTCACAGATGGTTTAAGAAACAGTTAAACCTTTTACATGCACAATTAGGGCCCGGTTTCACAGACAAGGCTTAAAGCTAGTCCCAGACTAAAATCAATGTTTGACCTGTCTTAACTAAATATACCTTGCCCAGAAATGTCTTAAAATATCTCAGTGCCATTGTTTTGTCTCAAGATGCACACCAGTAATGTTTTCTTCTATGGCATTTTTATAAAAGCGACATAAATATCTTAATTCAACTAAGGCCTAGTCCTGGCTTAAAACCGTGTCTGTGAAACCGGGCCTAGATCTATTAATGTATGGTTCACGAACACAAAAGATAAAACACATTTAATCAAAGTGTGATTACTTTTGTAGGGCAGAAGGGGGCACCCAAGATAACATTATTTAATACCCAGAAGGTCCAGACGATATCAATATCGACCACAAGGGGGCATCACAAAGGTCAGTCTGCACTATCCCCACAGAGCAGCAAAAGCACACAGTGAGAAATTGAATGCAGTTAATTTTTCATTTTAATTGTTTTATTATATTTCAAATAATTGTTTTAAAATAAAATGGCCACTTCTGAAAGTAGAATACAGTACCGATGCAATCATTATTCTACATTAATATTTATTTTTAGATTTTCGATTTATAAGGTTTTAAATAAGGTACGTTTATTTCAGACCCATTTCATTGACAGGCTTCCTGGAT